>NC_086453.1:231951888-232253763 GCF_028390025.1 Pseudophryne corroboree
ATTTTTCAGGTTCAAAAATGAGCCTTACTGTTTTCATCTAGCTATATTTATGTCTACTGCAGAGATGACTGACACTTGCAGGAAATGTTTAACAGAATAACACTTATATAATAGCTCAACCGTTTATATACAATATCCACAAATATCCTGAGAAAAACCTCTGTCACACACTATATGAACTGATAAAATGTATATTATGGGGCAGATTTAACTACAAGTGATATTCTTGTTTACTCTCATTATGAATGCTAAACGGTGCTCCAGATAATCAGCACTTAACTGTCATTTATAAAACACATGACAGGAGCTGATTGGCTGGAGAATCATCTAACATTTGGAATGAGTGATAAATCTGCCTCTGTGTGTTTTGGAGGCACAGAGGAAGCATACTGAGGAACACTAAATAAATGGTGAATTTAAGATAAAAGTAGACATTTACAAGTGAACAATGCAAGAACTGACAACCATCACGGGCCAGATGGAATGGCTTGCGAGACGGCCGGAGCTCCGAGACTCCGGCCGAACTCGTACGTTTTTTAAAGCAGCAAATGTTTACAAGGCAAAACCAACCAGGTTTTGCCTTGTAAACGTTTGCTGCTTTAAAATTACATACGAGTTCGGCCGGAGTCTCGGAGCTCCGGCCGCCACGCAAGCCATTACACCCGGCCCCACATGTGTTACACACCTATCTGTACTATTGTAGAAAACCACAGTGGACGTTGTATCATGCGCAGTGCAGTGTTTCCAGCCTAGAATCCCTTCACCAACAACTGTGCTATTAAGTGAGATCAAAATCAGGAAAATACATTAACTAACTTATTCATCATCTGGATTTGATCTTGAATAATTTGTCAAAATGCTTATGAGACCTCCCCTTGTGTGAAGTTTTGGAATGATCTCTTGTTTTTTTCCCTTTGTTTTTCCTTTTATTTTTTTGGCTTTCAGTGATTTGGTTTTAGTTCCTTTGCCATTTTGTGCTTTTTGGATTTTTTAATTCTGATGTTCTATTTGTATTTTTGTCTATACCTTTCTTCTAGATACATTTTAAAATACTATGGGTAATACAGAAGTTATAGTATACCTAGCCACACATTGTACAGTGCAAAGTTCATCTATAATACATGGCTTTATTTCTTTCCATAACCTCAAGAGGCTGGAGGCCTCAGAGTTAGGCTGTTTAAGATTATATACACGATATTGATTCCTACGGAACTCTGTGAGCGCTAAAACTCCAACCAATTTACTACTTACAATGTCAGCCTTTCTCCAAGCTTTTGTGTTTATGCAAATAAGGCACCTACAATTATCATATGCTGAATACATAACTATGTTCCAAAATGTACAATGTAGCAATTGATATTCCTCACGATTGTTGTAAAACCTTTTTTTTCCATGCTTATTTCATACACAAAACACTTCAGTATATACATAATATAATTAATAAAGCATTTGCAAATTATTATTATTATCATTAACATTTATTTATAGAGCACCACAAAGTTCTGTAGCTCTGTACAGAGCAGTGATTCAAACAAGGTAGACCTAAATCCTAAAGGAATACGCAGACGCTGTGTAAGTAAATTTTAATAAATAAACCAATTACATACGTATACCTAATGGTATAGATACATGAACTATAGAGAGGGAGTGCCCTGCTCATGAGCACCCACATATTAGGAGTGAACTATGGGCGGCCTGACCCCTAAATCCGCGCTTGGGGGTGAAGGTACTAAAGAGACACAAAGTGGGTAAGGGAGGCCAGGGCATAGTCTGATCTAGACAGCTGACCCTGCTGGAAAGGAGTCAAATGAGGTCAGGACCAAAACAGGGTGATAAACACCCTCTGCACATGTGATGTCACAACGAGGGTGCAGTTCCACTGGAACATGGAACATCTTAAGGATGCACCAGTGTTACGATTCCTGTACTCCAGACTGGAGAAGATCTTATGGCAGAGATCTGAGTACAGGAATGAAATACAGGTTGTGGGAGCTGGAGAGCCTAGTAACCCCTGGCGCCCTAACTCCGTTGTCTCGCCCGTGTTATCAGAAATCCCCTGCGAGACTATGGTTGCTTGAGCCCATGGCAGCCGCGTTCGAAGGGCGGATTATGTCTGCCCAACCCCGATGCCCCCGCAGGTCTTAATGGGAGACAAGGGGAAGTCCGAGACAGGGAGATAACAAGGGGCCCTCTGACTAAGCAACCAAGCCAGGGGTTACAAGCTAACTTAACTAAATCAAAAGGTATGTGCGGACTAGCCGCCAGGGAAAAGGACAACCAAGGATCCACGGATCCGACACTCCTATCCGGCACCGCTGGACACCAGAGTGGATCTTGTGGAAGCGGAATCCTCCGCAAAGCTCCAGAACTCAAAATAAACACAATAATAAATAGTAGCGGACAAGCCGCAACACACGGCTGCGCCGCGACTCACGAACACCACCAGATGTTAAAGGTGCTCGGTCAGACTCCAGGAACAGATGGTAACTTCCGAGTACTGGATCACTGAGAACAGGAACAAACGAACAGACCGGGACTGGGAACTCTCTCTGCAGCAGAATCAGGCAAACAGGAAGCTATCACCGGCGTCTGTGAGGAGTCCTGGGAGTGCTTTTAACAGAGAGTCTTCCAATCAGCTGTTTGGAGGCTGATTGGATTAAATGCCATGCAGCTGACAAGCTGCATGGCCAGGGAAACAGATGAGTGATAATTACAACATGCCGTGCAGCTGCATGCTACACAGCCAGGAAACCAGTGATGATATAAACTTAGACCCAGCAACGGGGAACACGATCCGACAGTGGCGTCCCCGTTGCTAGGCGCCGGCCGCACTGACGAGCGGACCCTCGGCGCCTAACAGTACCCCCCCCTTGAGGAGGGGTCAAGGAACCCCTAAATCCGGGTTTCTGAGGAAATTCTTGAAAAAATGCCCTTTTGAGCCTTGGGGCATGAAGGTCCTCATCTAGGACCCACGACCTTTCCTCAGGACCATAACCTTTCCAATGCACCAAAAAATAAAGCCGACCCCGGGACAGCTTGGAATCGAGAACCTTCTCAACCACGAACTCCTGCTGACCCTGTACATTAACTGGTGATCTCCCCTGAGGTTTTTTACGAGGAAATCTGCTAGATGAAACATATGGTTTGAGCAAAGAGCAATGGAAGGTATTTCCGATTCGTAACGTTTTTGGTAGCTGTAACCGGAAAGCAACTGGATTGACTTTTTTGATAATGAGAAATGGTCCAATAAATCTAGGACCCAATCTGGCTGAGGTTTGTCGAAGTTTGATATTGCGAGTCGACAGCCACACCCTGTCTCCTACTCTAAAAGTGCACGGCCGCCGGAACCTGTCCGAAAAATCTTTTTCCTTGAAAGCTGCTTTTCTGAGAGCTATGTGCACTTTTTTCCAAATAAGTTTAAGATGAGAGGTCAGGGCCAGAGAGGAGACAGAGGAATGTTGGAAAAATGAATTAGCTCTGGGGTGGAAACCAAAAACTGCAAAAAATGGAGACACATTGGTGGAGGAATGACAGGCATTATTATAAGCAAACTCTGCCAATGGAAGAAACTCAGACCAGTCATTTTGGAGTTTGGCCGAGTACAAACGCAAATATTGTTTTAAGGATTGGTTCACTCGCTCAGTCTGTCCATTTGATTGTGGATGATAACTGGAGGTTAATGATAATTTCATTTTTAACGAAGCACAAAAAGACTTCCAAAACTGTGCAATGAATTGTGGACCCCTGTCAGAAACAATATCAGTGGGTAACCCATGGAGTCTGAAAACATGACGGAGGAACAAGACTGCCAATCCCTGGGCAGATGGCAATCGGGGAAGACCAATAAAATGAGCCATCTTACTAAAACGGTCCACTACCACCCATATGACTGTGCATCCAGCTGACAGAGGGAGATCCACCACAAAATCCATGGAGATATGCGACCATGGTCTAAGAGGAACATTCAATGGCATAAGTTGACCAATAGGCAAAGAACGGGGAACTTTATGCTGTGCACAGACCTGACACGAAAAAACAAACTCTTTAATGTCTTTAGAAAGACCAGGCCACCACACTGAGCGGGATACCAATTCAAAAGTTTTAGCGACTCCCAGATGCCCTGCAACTTTGCTATCATGAAATTCCTCCAAAACAGTTGCTCTCAAAAACTCAGGAACAAAAAGACGACCAGCAGGAGTATTTCCCGGAGCTTGATGTTGAAGCAGCTTCAATTGAGAAAAAACATCCTGTGTGAGACCTGCCTGAATGACTGAAGGCGGAAGTATGAGAGTAACAGGACTGTTGTCTTGAGCGGGAAGAAAACTGCGTGAGAGGGCATCTGCCTTGGTATTCTTGGAACCAGGTCTGAAGGTGATAATGAATTTGAAACGAGTGAAAAATAAAGCCCAACGAGCCTGTCGGGCATTCAGTCGCTTAGCTGATTCAATGTATTGAAGATTTTTGTGATCTGTCAAAACAGAAATGGTATGGGTCGCTCCTTCAAGCCAATGTCTCCACTCCTCAAAAGCCCATTTAATAGCCAGCAACTCCCGATTACCAACATCGTAGTTGGATTCAGCAGATGAGAATTTCCTGGACATAAAGGCACAAGGATGTAACTCAAGGGAATCTGGATCCTTCTGAGAAAGGATAGTCCCTACACCAACCTCCGAGGCATCTACCTCAACGATGAAAGGCAATTCTGGGTTGGGATGTCTAAGGACAGGGGCTGAGACAAAGGCTTGTTTCAAGGCCTGAAAAGATACTTTAGCTTCACATGACCAATTGGTAGGATCTGCTCCCTTCTTAGTGAGTGCCACAATGGGAGCAACTATGTCAGAGAAAGAGTGAATAAACCTTCTGTAGTAGTTCGCAAACCCTAAAAAGCGCTGAATTGCTTTTAAGTTGGTGGGTTGCGCCCAACTCAGGATGGCTTGGAGCTTCTTAGGTTCCATTCGGAATCCCCGAGGGGAAATAATGTACCCTAAAAAGGATACCTCCGTGACGTGCAATTCACACTTCTCCGGTTTGGCATACAAGTGATTTTCACGTAATTTCTTAAGTACCTGACGCACCTGGGTAACATGTTGTTCTATAGAGTCAGAATAAATCAAAATGTCGTCTAAATAGACCACAACGAATCTTCCCAGAAACTCACGGAGCACATCATTAATGAGATCCTGAAAGACTGCCGGAGCGTTAGATAGGCCGAAAGGCATGACCAGATACTCATAGTGACCTGATTGAGTACTGAATGCCGTTTTCCACTCATCCCCCGATCTGATTCTAATGAGATTATATGCTCCTCTCAGGTCAATCTTGGAAAAAATAACAGCCGAACGTAGCTGATCAAAGAGGACAGAGATCAGAGGCAGAGGGTAAGTATTCTTTACTGAGA
This sequence comes from Pseudophryne corroboree, assembly GCF_028390025.1. Taxonomy (NCBI): domain Eukaryota; kingdom Metazoa; phylum Chordata; class Amphibia; order Anura; family Myobatrachidae; genus Pseudophryne; species Pseudophryne corroboree. The sequence goes on from NC_086453.1 coordinate 231,957,287, forward strand.
TTTTATTCAGGGCTCGAAAGTCAATGCAGGGTCTGAGGGAACCATCCTTCTTCTCTACGAAGAAAAAACCTGCACTTAAAGGGGATTTAGATGGCCTGATAAACCCTTTCTCAAGACTTTCTTTCACATACTCATTCATGGCCACAGTTTCAGGACCAGACAATGCATATAACCTTCCTTTAGGCAACGTGGCACCAGGAATTAACTCAATGGTACAATCATAAGGCCTATGGGGAGGCAAAATATCCGCAGTGCCCTTGGAAAACACATCCAAAAAATCTTGGTACTCTCCAGGAATATGTGCGGACCTGGCAGCAGCTACTCGGATAGGAAGTGTAATACATTCTTTATCACAGATGGTACTCCATTGTAGAATCTCCCCAGACTGCCAATCTATGATGGGATTATGAAAGGCCAGCCAAGGGTGACCCAGAACCACAGGAACTGCTGGACAATGGGTAAGAAAAAACTCAATCTTTTCAGAATGTTGAGCTCCCACCGAGAGCAAAACAGGAGGTGTACATAGAGAAATAACCCCATTGGATAAGGGACTCCCATCTAAACCATGCATGGTGATACACCTACTTAAGGTTAACTGAGGAATACCTAAGGCCTTGGCCCATGTTAAGTCCATAAAGTTTCCTGCAGCTCCACTGTCCACAAAAGCAGAGACCGAGGAACAGAGGCTGTCATAAGAAACTTTAGCAGGAACCAATAGTGAATTATTTGAGGAGATGAGCTGTAGACCAAAGTGAACCCCCTCACTATTCACTTGGTCAGGAAGTTTCCCGACTTGTTTGGGCAACTACGGGCAAAATGTCCCTTACCTCCGCAGTACAAACACAGACCAGAATTTTGCCTCCTGGTTCTTTCTTCCGGAGACAATTTGGAGAGACCAATCTGCATAGGCTCCTCCATGTCTATCGGAACGGAAGAAACACAGGGAAAAGAAACTACAGATGCCCCTTTCTCAGTCCTCCGCTCTCTGAGCCGACGATCTATTTTAATAGAGAGCTCCATGAGTTTATCAAGGTTCTCAGGAGCGGGATACTGAAGGAGGCTGTCTTTTATAGATTCAGATAAGCCGAGGCGAAACTGACTGCGCAGGGCAGGATCATTCCAGCCACAGTCGTTCGACCAACGGCGAAACTCCGTACAATAATTCTCTGCAGGATTCCTACCCTGTCTTAGAGCACGCAACTGACTTTCTGCGGATGCCTCTCTATCAGGGTCGTCATACAATAGCCCTAAAGATTTCAAAAAAGCGTCTACAGACGATAAGGCCGGATCGTCTGTCTTTAAACCAAAAGCCCAGGTCTGAGGATCCCCCTGAAGCAGAGAAATTATAATTCCAACCCGCTGAGCCTCCGTACCTGAGGAAACTGGTCTTAAACGAAAATACAGTTTACAAGACTCTTTAAAATTAAAAAACTGTTTTCTATCCCCAGAAAAACGGTCAGGCAGATGCATTTTTGGTTCAGGGATGACCCTCGGGGAAGTCCGTAACAGATCTTCCTGTGAGCTCACCCGGAGGGACAGATCCTGAACCATCTGGGTAAGTTCCTGAATCTGACTAACCAAAAACTGGCCAGGATTTGGCCCAACACCGGTGGGATTCATGAGGCCGACAAAATTCTCCCTACTGGATAAGTGAAAAAATTAACTCCTGTTGAAATTTTTTCTTTTGTCGGGCCGGTGATAATGTTACGATTCCTGTACTCCAGACTGGAGAAGATCTTATGGCAGAGATCTGAGTACAGGAATGAAATACAGGTTGTGGGAGCTGGAGAGCCTAGTAACCCCTGGCGCCCTAACTCCGTTGTCTCGCCCGTGTTATCAGAAATCCCCTGCGAGACTATGGTTGCTTGAGCCCATGGCAGCCGCGTTCGAAGGGCGGATTATGTCTGCCCAACCCCGATGCCCCCGCAGGTCTTAATGGGAGACAAGGGGAAGTCCGAGACAGGGAGATAACAAGGGGCCCTCTGACTAAGCAACCAAGCCAGGGGTTACAAGCTAACTTAACTAAATCAAAAGGTATGTGCGGACTAGCCGCCAGGGAAAAGGACAACCAAGGATCCACGGATCCGACACTCCTATCCGGCACCGCTGGACACCAGAGTGGATCTTGTGGAAGCGGAATCCTCCGCAAAGCTCCAGAACTCAAAATAAACACAATAATAAATAGTAGCGGACAAGCCGCAACACACGGCTGCGCCGCGACTCACGAACACCACCAGATGTTAAAGGTGCTCGGTCAGACTCCAGGAACAGATGGTAACTTCCGAGTACTGGATCACTGAGAACAGGAACAAACGAACAGACCGGGACTGGGAACTCTCTCTGCAGCAGAATCAGGCAAACAGGAAGCTATCACCGGCGTCTGTGAGGAGTCCTGGGAGTGCTTTTAACAGAGAGTCTTCCAATCAGCTGTTTGGAGGCTGATTGGATTAAATGCCATGCAGCTGACAAGCTGCATGGCCAGGGAAACAGATGAGTGATAATTACAACATGCCGTGCAGCTGCATGCTACACAGCCAGGAAACCAGTGATGATATAAACTTAGACCCAGCAACGGGGAACACGATCCGACAGTGGCGTCCCCGTTGCTAGGCGCCGGCCGCACTGACGAGCGGACCCTCGGCGCCTAACAACCAGGTGGTTCTGCTGCAGTTTGCCATTCCAGGAACCCTGGCCAATGTCCTTAGGAGCAATATCCTGACCAATATCGTTAGGAGCTTAACAGATATTCATGAGGCACTGGTTCCTATTGAATTGATTCAGTCGCACCTTCCAGAAATGGTTACATGCACTGTTCACTTTCACATAAGTATCCAGCCTTTATCTGTCATGAAGGAATCCAATGCTAACGTGAATCCTATATATGAGCTATATTTTCTTAAGGGATTGATTTGTGAAAAATTACTTCACAGAAAGGGTAGTGGATAAATGGAATAGCCTCCCATCAGAGGTGGTAGAGGCTAAGACTGTAGAGCAATTTAAATAGATAGACATATGAATATCCTTACAAAGAATTAAGGTTCAAAAAGGGTTGAGATTACCTAAAGGATAGAAAAAGGAGCAGACTAGATGGTTTATATCTGCAGTCAAATTCTATATTTCTATGTAACTTTATATCATACATTTTATTTTTGGCTTTCTCTGTCTATAATCTACTGTTTTCTTCCTGTTACCAGACAAGCACCTCAGTCTCTTGGAGGGTAATTGTGACTGAGTGAAATTGCTGCCGCTCCATCATTTTAATGTGAAAATATGCTTTGTGTACTTTGCCATGTTGAATGCCAAGCATTCTAAGTTTTGTCACATAGATCTGCCATGGAGAATGAAATGAGCCCTGAGAGCGGATTATTACAAGGAAATGTAACTCCTGTGGTGCTTTCAACCTCAATGCCCTCATCCCTCTGCTTTTTTTTCCTTTTCTCTGACAGCTACCTCCACTAGCACTCCTCCCATGGTCCCACACTGTAGTCACACGGTATACGGCTGCTGTCCTGACAATGTCACCGCTGCCCTTGGTGTAGGCCTGGCGGGATGCCCAAGTAAGATGCACTTCTATTTGTTCTTTGTTTGATAATGTTACTTAGCACCCTGCTAATGGATTCTTTCCTATCACACACCAAATTCTACTGCAGCAAGGTTACAATATTACTCTTTATTAATAGTTAAAGCAAAAAGTTGCATAAATGTAAATATTTCTGGGAACACATTGACTTGTGATATGGCACGGACAGTCTCAGGAATATGTTGGAACCCTTTTAGCTAAATGACAGCGTTTATTAATTATTTCCTTGACAGGGTTGCACAGAGTTCTCTCAGTAAATACCGGCCATTGTCTTAGGCACCGGGAGGTAAGAAAAGTCTGAAGGAGACGCAGTGGCCGCTGACATAGATGGTACATTGTACTGGCTGAGTTCATTCTACAGCTCTGACTGCTTCTGCACCGTTCAAACCTCTCCCGCTAATCACTGTCACAGCCGTCACAGGCATTTACTGCAAGCAGTCCGCCATTTTATTAGCAGATAGTGAAACGATCCAGCATTTTAATATTATTTCATCCAAGTACCATATTTTTTAAGTTATATTTTAATACAAACAATATTTTTGAAGCACAAATCAATAAAATCATTAGAACTGCAGAATTCCAAACTTAAAATCGACAACCCCCTTATAACTCATTAGTGACCTGTACGTATAGTAAATAGAAGAGGGATACCGGCTGTTACATCAATCAGAGAGCAGGCAAAGTCCCGAAGAAGGCATTCTGTCCATATTGCTTCATTGGAACTGGTTCTGGGATACCCTTTATTTATGGGGCAGGATTGATGAATCCGAAACGTACTCCCAGGTTTGATCTGCGTTCTGGGCAAAGAAAGTTAACGCTTGTTTTACAATAGATGAAAATATGCTTTTGTTTCATTCTAAATGCAAATTGTTTAACTGGTAATGATGTGTGCTCCTAGCTCTTATCACAGGCAACTGTTTAATTTCAATATTTGTGCATTTTAAGGAAGAATTTTGATAGCTCTTGTACATTTACTCATCTATCTTGTGTGGGCTGATTGATGTTCCACTGAAGTCACAGATGGCCGTGCCAGCTCACATTAGCTGTATAGACGTGTTCCTGCACAAATAAAAGTCACTAGTAAATGAAGAAATCTTTCTGTTCCTCACAATCCTCACCCACAGAAGCAATCTTTAAATGTCAGCCAATGTACCTAGCACCTGCTATGGCAGCTTTGGACAGTCGCTATCTCCCGTCCCTGCTTTTGCAGGGAGAACTGCATTACAAGCCTAATTCGTCTATTTCTCTGTCCTCTGGAGATGGCTTGCTTTTGTTTCTGTTGGATCGGGCTATGAATGGAGATGTATACTTCCTCTATAACCTGTTCCCACCAGCCATCTGAAGATTAATCCACTCATCCGGAAGTCGCAGTGAATCCCAGAAATTCATCTTGTCACTTTTTTTTTTTAATCTCCTCCACACCTTCACAGATGGAAATGGCTGCGTCCCGTGCCAGCTGTTCCACAGGCCCATGTTGTCACCTGCTGTGTTACTGTGCTTTGTTATTAATAGCAGTGATCTGCATGCAGAAAATACACAATGACATATTGCTCACCGCGCTGTCAGCGTAGCTTTCAACTGATTAACCCCTTTCTTATAAGAAGAATTCATATCCTCCCATGAATCACAGGCAGGATCTGACAGCACGGGTGCTGAATAAGTCATCACTTTGCTTGTAGGTGATGGCGTTTGAAGGCATTGCTGGCAAATTGTCTGCTCTTAGGGAAATATTTGCTCATTGGCTGGGCCACTTGCTGTGATAAATAACCAGATTAACTAAACAGAAACAGGAGGCGACGGCGCAGTTTGTTGTTCTCGTGACGTCTGTTGCTGATAGTGACTTGCTTGGTATTTAGCACAATTGGGTGTAGTGTAAACAATCATGATACAGATTTGTTTCCTAATGATTCCGAAAGGGGTTTGGTATGGTGGCATTAAATGTCTAGCTGTTAGTGGACGAGCAGTTCCACAAGGTTAAATAACACAGCGTTAAATCACCTCTGATATGGTATTATAAGAATCTCAACACTGCTGAGACTTGTGACCTTTTATTACTGACCTTCGCGCAAGCAGAGACAATGAGAGGCTGGCAGCAGAGTGCAACATATGGAACTACTTCAAATATTTAATGTCCCACTACGTAAAGCATAACTTTCTGTGTCCTCTTACCTTTGCCTGCCAGCTGGATGTTCGGTTTGCCAGTGAAATGGATAATTAAAATGACATGAACGTCGTACAGGTCAATGACACAGATTCATTCTGCTTTTCGCAGGCAGCTGCCAGTGTAACCTGCACGGCTCCTATGGGGGAACATGTGACCCTACCACCGGCCAGTGCTCTTGTAAGCCCGGCGTAGGAGGACTGAAGTGTGACCGGTGTGAGCCTGGTTTTTGGAACTTCCGAGGCATCGTGACCGACAAGAAGAGCGGCTGTACCCGTGAGTGTTTTAGAGGAAAAGGAATAGCAGATGATTCTATAAATTGCACTGTTAATCTTTTTGGTTTGCATTATGAACACTGTGCAGGTTTAAGACCTGCAGAGCTGATACAGAGAGAGACAGGAACAGCTCAGTGTTTTATTCTCCATAGTTTTCAATCAGATATTTGCTCTGAGCATTATTGCTCTAAAGCATAAATCAGTTTTATTACAAAAAATTAAAAGCACACCATGATATCAGACCATTTTATTACCCTCTGTTGTCAATGTTTAAATATAACTTCATTTAAAAGTTCTAGACGTGTTTACTACAAAGCACAATTGTCTGTTTGTCTAACTGGGCGGGGTTTTAGTCAGTCTCAATATTAGCATATTGGCAGCAGCACAGATTATTTAAGATTTACTGTAACACAATTTCCGTGTATCTTTGTGTAAACAAGATTGATGGGGGAAGGTCTAAGCCAACTCGTATCCAGGGCAGAATGGTATCGGTAAGAGGTTGTGATGTGCAGCTCCTGTCACATGGTGGCCGCAGGAAGATTCTGGTGTCAGAGCCATCACTATGACACAATGTTTATAAGGCAAACTTGTTGAACCTATTTCTGTTACTGTAAATATTTCAGTCCGGTAGTTATGTACTTACCTGCAGTGACTTGTGACGATTCACTTTGATTGGTCAAGTGCTAGGTAGACTAATGTAAGAAGTGAATCACTAGTTGTTTTGGGATACTGCACCATCCAAGTTTAAATCTAGGTTAGTAAATAATCCCAGTGTGTTTAGCAAACTCATGCTCCATTTGGAACGTTCTGGAGCCACAGCAGCCAGTGTCACAATCACTATCATCTCACCAGGTGAACATCTGAGCTTGTGATCTCTCAAAAAATGACTTGAGGTCGGTAATGCTCTCTTTCACTTTTCATGTCTATTTTACATTTCCATATAATACATTGCATTATAGTTTCACTGTAACAGCAATTATTTGACACAGACTTAATATTTTGAAATACTTTCCCTGAGTCTGCGAGTCCCACTGGATTGTGAGAGCCCGAGGCAAGGATTGATACCAGTGTATAAAGCTGAAGGCATGATACTGAATGACGCAGTGCAGAGTCAGACAGCATAACGATGGATAAATGAATGCGGGAGCTCACCTACACATAGTCACCATCAGTATCATTGGGGGCCATATCACATTCCACATTGCTGTATCAGATTCTATTGCTTGTCTGAACACTGGAATTAAAACAGTGGAGTAAAATAGACCCTGTGGAGCTCCGACTTAGCATCACTCTGCTGTCCAGGCGAGCATTGTGGGTCACATTCGCCCCACGGGCAGCTAGTTGTCAGTAATGTAATAGAAGCAGGGAGTATGATGGCTTGGCAGGATGACAGACACAGCTTAGCCAGGTAGAAGGGGATTCGCTGAGCAGTCATCACTATTTATCCGAGTAACATACATGATCCTGCCCTATCACATTGTTTAAATCGGAGTACTCCAGTGACGAGTCATGCTTCATTTAAAAGTTATGAAGTAAACAGCAGGCATTTCTGTGAATGAACAGTGCCTGCCAGTGGTCTGCAGGCTGCAAATATTGTCTTTGTAGCTGTCTGCACATAAAAACCCTCTATAGGTATAAATTCCCTCATTTACTTCCATTGTCATAAAAATGTAAATATTTTTCCCTTTTATGTTATCAGATTAGTTTGCTTGCTCCATTTCAGCCGAGATCGCACACTATAATCAACATTGTGCTGTTATACTAACTTTGGTTTCGTAGCTTGAAAAAGCAAGTTCAGTGGTGCTTTCCTCTAATGTTTAATTGAATGTGAAAGGGGAATCTAGCAAGCCAGTGATCAGTTGATGTATTTACCATGCCAGGTGTTCAGAGATGATATACGCTCTGCAGCGGTGACTCAGAGAAAATGATGTTGCATTCATGTCATGGCGGTCTTGCTCTTCTTCACATTTGTATCTTGTTATGTTTGGAAAACATCAAGAGATGTGCCTACAGTCACAGGGGTATATTCAATTAAAGTCTGATCCATTCCGACATGTATTTGTCGGAATGGATCCGACAACCCCTATTCAATCCCATCTTAATTCGACTTTTTCAAGTCGAATTTAGATGGGACGCAGAGGAGGAGAAGGGGGGCGAGCTGCGGGGAGACCAGCGGGGGACAGCCGGCGGGCATACAGGGAGATCAGCGCTACAGTAGCGCTGCAGCAGGATGTCACTCAGCCGTCCGACCTCACGGCAGCTTCCACCCGGCTCCAGCAGCGTGCTGGAGCCAGGTGGAAGCTGCCGTGAGGTCGGGCGGGTGAGTGACATCCTGCTGCAGCACTGCTGTAGCGCTGATCTCCCTGTATGCCCGCCGGCTGTCCCCACGTCTCCCTGCGGTTCCCCCCCTCTCGCCTCCTCTGGGTCCGCATCTCAGTCCGACATCATTTTGATGTCGGACTGAGACGGTCGAAAAGGGGGCCAAAACCTGTCGGTGTTGGTCTCGTTTTCGACACAAGCACGTGGATCGGCAGCTATTCCGCCAATCCACGTGCTTTTTGACAAGTCGAATTTATGGACTTGTCGAAAAATTTAGGGAAATATTGAATAGGTCAAATCAGGATTCGACCTAAAAAAGTCGAAAACTGCCATCTTTTCGACAGACTGCAGTTTTCGACTTCAATTGAATATACCCCATAGTGTCCTAGGACCCACCACCTACGGTGGCGTGAAACAGTTTATACCTGATTTTTTTTTTCTATTTGTGCATTTTTGTCACAATTCATTGTTTCAGATCTTCAAACAAAATTGAATATAAGACAACGAGAACTTGAGTAGGCACAAAATACAGATTTTAATTGATTTCATTTATTGAAGGAATAAAGTTATCCAACACCAACAGGCCCAGTGTGAAATAGTAATTGCCCCCTTAGTTACTCATTCAACCAATGAATCAACTTGAATAATCGAGATCAATTAGATGAGACACAATAGGCATGATTACTGCCAAACCAGCCCTGTTTAATCAAAACATGACTTAAATCGCACCTTTCCAGAAATGTGAACTTTGCTAAAAGGTCTCAACAAACAGCAAAGTATGCTGTGATCAAAAGTAGTTCCAGAAGAGATGAGAGAGAACATTATTGAAATATATCAGCCTGAAAAGTTTTACCAAAGCCATTTCTAATGCCCTGGGACTCGAGTAAACCACAGTGAGAGCTTATATTTCTAAATGGAGAAAACATGAAACAGCAGAACTCTTCCCAGGAGTGACTGGCCTACCAACTCATCCAGGAAGATACAAAAGAAGACCTTGTATACACCTCAGTTAAAGTTAGCATTCGTGATTCCATAAGAGAGAGCTGTGCAAAATGGTATACATGGGAGAGCTGCAAGGCAAAACTCAGAGCTAACCAAGAGGAACATAAAGGCTAGTCTCACATTTGGCAGGAAAAGCACATTGATAACTCCAAAGCGCCGTTTAATTAATTTTGCTGTCAGAAAATTGTGAGGGAGAATGTCCGGTCATCAGTTTGTGATCTGAAGCTCAAGTGCAATTGGATTATGCATAACGACAACGATTCAAAGACCAGGTCCACCTCTGACTGACTAACAAAAAAAACCACAATTAAGGTTTTGGAGAAGTCTAGTCAAATCTCTGACTTTAAGCCAATTGAGATCATGAGGCAGTTGCCAGTGTGACTGAATTAAAGCAAATATGGAAAGCAGAGTGGATCAAAATACCTCCACATTGATGTGAAGGATTGACCTCCAGTTATCGGAAGCGTTTGGCTTCAGTTGTTGCTGCTAAAGGTGGCACAACCAGTTATTAGGTTTAGGGACCATTTCATTTTTCACAATGGTGATCTAAATGTTAGATTGTAAGCTCGCAAGAGCTGGGACTTCTTTCCTCATGTGCCTTTCCTTTTCTTGCTTACACTATCTTATACTCCATACTCCCTTTGAAGGCTCCAAACCCCGGGTTTTCTATACCTGTCCTATATTGTCTTGAACTGTAAGTGCTGTTTTCTTGTTTGCTCATTTGATTATGTACTGTGTAGTGGGTGCCGCGGATCCATTGTGGCGCCATATAAGTATAATAATAATCTAATTCAATAAATGAAATGAGCATTTAAAGCTGTATTATGTGTTTACTCAGGTTGTCTTTGTCTTGTATTCAGTTTATATCTGAAAATATCTATGACACATGCAACGATAGAATAAATCTGTAGAAGGAAAATCTTTTTTCACTCCACTGTACTTGGGCTTTCAAAAATATCAAATTGTTAATAATAGTAATTCCCATCTTTTGCTTCTGTTTCACAGCATGCAACTGTGATCCGGTTGGCGCCGTGCGTGATGACTGCGAGCAGATGACTGGACTTTGCTCCTGTAAAACGGGCATCTCTGGCTTGAAATGCAGTCAGTGCCCGAACGGAAGAAAACCTGGCCTGAATGGCTGCGAACAGGGTAAATAACAGGATTGCTTTGGTGCTTTTGGATATGGTGACAGGGAAGTTCTAGTGGTATGTGGATGCTTGGCCATTTATACTTGTGATGAAGATGTGCGGCATGGAACCTGGCATTGCTTTATACTGTAATATAAAGTTTGCCTATTACTCTATTGGGACAGGATTATATTTATGAACCTTGTGAATGCTGCACAGCCTGATGGAGCTACACCCAGAAGCTTCTTTCACAGCTTTTGTATTGAGTGGTGCTCGAACAATAATAATAATTTTCCTTAGTCAGTTATTACAGCTGAATGAAAACGGATTTCAGCAAATGCAGAAACACAGTGAAATGAAATCGGATTACATTTTACAATTGATTGGCCCATATAGTTAGCTCATTGCCCTATCTGTCTTAAGTCAACATTTACAAGAGATATTCTTCTACATTTTGCTATTTTTAAAGAGGCCCTACATGCGTGCAGGTTCGTCTGCTGTGTATTCTATAGATCTATAGTACTGCATATAAGTCACTGTTTTTATGGCTTTTATCAGTACAGAGCTGCTGACGTCTGTACTGCTGTAAAACAGAAGCTGATAATGTTATTATGTGCTGTGTTTTTTTACAGTATATATATATATATATATATATATATATATATAATTTGTTGTGCTTTCCAAGATATCCGCTTGTTTTAGAGATGCTTTATCCAAAGGTTTTGGTTAGAAATAAGAACATAATAATTTGCCTCTATCAGAGAGTTGTCTATTTTCTCTAGATGTGTTCCGTAGTCTAGCTGTAAGCATAGCTTGCCTGCAGAGCTAACGTTATGATTTGTCCAATAATCAATAATACTATATCGCTTCCCGAAACCTTCATGTGTGCTAAATCCACACCCAATACTTCAGCCTGGAAGGTGGTGGCAGAGGTCTGTGGTCACTGAGGTCATAGGGGCTTATTCAGCAGTGGATGCTGAATGAGTAATTTCACAGCTTTCCGTTTTGTTTTCCTGATCTGCGCAGGAGCTGCACTGCACATGTGCAGAACAGGTCCCGCGATCTCGTTCCCGGTGCCCCAAAAGCCAGAGCATGATTGGCATGATGCTAGCATTTGAAGTCAGCATACGAGGAGAGTTGGACATGTTTTTTTGGGCGTGCTGAAGCCAGTTGCTGCATCCTCAGACACAGGTTTACTGGCTCTGTCAGCGTGACTTCACCAGCCATCCTGAGTACTCAGATGTCCGATGTTCAAGCAGATGATCCGATGCTGGATCCTTTTACGTAGCAGCAGATCACAGAAGCTGGCAGTGGGCATCTTCTTACTTAAGATGCCTCTTGGTGCTTTTACATATTTTAGCAGAGCCGCCCCGTATAAAGACTCAGCTGCTATGCAATATCGTCTATCTCTGAATCAGCCCCATAATCTCAAAAAATAAGAGAAAAACACAACCCCCGAGTTTTTATATGAAAGCCTGCAGAAGACTTAGAACTAAAGCTTCAATTCCCTTTTTCTCTTAAAGCCACATATACTTCTAGAGAATCCATAAGACAATATAACAGATATTAAATGTGTGATATATTCTGATGCTGCTGGTAAGGTAAAGTAAAATAGATGAATCAGGTTTGCTGTTGTTATACTTTCCTGTTTGCCAGTATATTTAGTAATGTTATGTGATGCAAGACACTGCACTACAATGAAGTGTGCAAGCCTATAGGTCTCATGTCATTAATGTATATACAGACATAAGCTGCCTTTACAGACAGCAGTCAGTTTGCCATATTTGGTATTTGCATCATATGGATACAGTCAACATTCCAGCAGTCGGGATCCCGCCAATCCGAAGACCATCAGCGGGATCCTAACAGCCAGAATCCTGACGGATCCTTGAAGTAAGTACTGAGGTTGAGGTTAGGGTTAGGCACCAGTTGGATGGTTAGGCTGCAGGGGTGAGGGAGGTTTAGGGTTAGGCTGTGGGAGGGGGAGGTTCGGGTTAGGCACCAGGGGGGGAGAGTTTGGCTGCAGAGGTGAGGGAGGTTAGGGTCAGGTACCAGGGGGAGGGTTAGGCTGCAGGGGTAGGGGAGATTAAGGTTAGGCTGTGAAAGGGGGAGGTTAGGGTTAGGCACTAGGGGGAGGGTTAGGCTGCAGGGGATGGGAAGGTAGGTTTAAATTGTGAGGGTGGGAGGATCTGTTAAGGTTAGGCTGCAGAAGGGGGATGTCAGGATTAAGCTGCTGGAGAGGTGAGTTAGGGGGAGGGTTAGAATACTCACCGTGATCCAACCGGATTCTGCCCATCTAGATTTCGCTGTCCTGCCTGTATGATAAACTGGGCTAATATTACCATGTTTGCCATCATTCCTGATCATCATGTAATCATATGGTAGAAAATGTGGCTGCATGAAGGCAATGATCTGTAAGACTGACCGCACTGATTGAATCCCATAGGACTGGCCTGGGCAACCTTCAGCTGTTGTGAAACTACAAGTCCCAGCATGCCCTACCACAGTTTTGTTGTTAGGGAAAGCTCCAACTGTGGCAGGGCATGCTGGGATGTGTAGTTTCACATTTAGAGAGCCACAGGTTGGCCAGGTGTGCCATAGAATGTTCTCATTCGGCCCAAGCACTGAATAGACTGACCTGTCTATCATGGCTGTACATGGGATGTAGTTATGTGACCAGCGGTCACAATACTGGCCACTACATCCCGCCCGCTCAAAATCCCGCTGGTCGACTATTCCCACTCGTGGGTGTCCACAACACCCATAGAGTGGAAATAGAACCTGTGGCGAGCCCGCTGCGTGGGGAGTGCAGCAGTCACACATACCCATCCCGCTGTACACATATGGAGCAGTGTAAGACCAAGACCCAGCTCAGGCTGGAAGGCCATATCTGTTCGTGTATGGATACAGTACCTTTACTGCTGATTCCAATGGCACTTTTTGTCTATTCAAAAGAGAGGTGTTAATAGACTGTAGAGCAGTCTGGAGGACATAGGAACCTGTCAGAGCTCCCATCAGAGGAGGTCATTTGCAGACTGGCACATTTTCCTGGGCATGTATTGTTCTTGGGAAGGAATGCAGCTCTCCTGAGGGATTGCTGAGATGGTAGGTGAGTAATGAGTGTCATTTGTGTCTCTAAGGGTTTGGCTCAGTTTCCAGAAAATACATTAAAGTTTGTGAGGGAAACTACATCTAGAAGGCGTTGGTGAGGTCTAGTGTGTATTTTATGCCCCCTTCCCTTTCTATACCTGTGGTTTATTTTATGCACCTTTTCTCTCCACGTGCAAACTGCTACCTGCAACACTGTGTATAAGCATATTGTATATGTCTGATTGTAACATGTTCTTCACTGAAAACAATGTCCTGCCAGTTTTAGAGATGTTTCTACAATGTGTATAGGCTGATATATAAGAACAGCAAACAGTGTGGTCAGTCTCATTTATAGTAACCAACTCAAATGATAAGTAATAACCCATTTATTTTATCATTTATACATCTGGGCTCTGCTTCTTTCCTCTAGATCCATCAGCCCCTAAATCTTGCCGTGATATCCAGTGCCAGTTCGGAGCAAATTGTGTGGTGGTTGATGGAATTGCCCATTGCGAGTGTCCTTCCCCCCTCTGTCCAGAATCTAATATGACAAAGGTAAGAGTGTAAGGTTTTGTGGTATGTGGCATTACAGGGTACCAGTCACACTTAGCCAAGGCAGCCATTTTGCTGACTGATTTAATAGCAGGTGATTGCAGCCCATCAATTCCCTGGAAGCTAGTGACATCATGAAGGTGATAAGCTGTAGATTTATGTATATTGAGTTAGGCCAGAAATTGGCTCCTCTTCTGTGTATAGAAAACTGTTACATGTCTATATTATTTTAGTTGTGCAGCCGGGATGTGGGCAGCATACGGGGATTCGGGATGCCGGCAGTCGGAATACCGACGCCGGAAACCAGTCACTGGTCAGAATGCCGATGCCGGGATCCCGACATGGATCAAAATGCAGGCGACGGAATGCTGACTGCTGGCATCCTGAACAAAGGTATGCCAGGGCTCCTTAGGATCAGGCTGCGGGGTCGAAAATAGGCTTAGGCTGGGGGGGTGGGGTTAGGGTTAAGCAGTGGGGGGAAAAGGTTAGGTTTAGGCTGTGGGGGGGGGGGGGGGGTAGGTGCCAACGGGGAGGATTAGGGTTAGGCTGCGGGGGTGGAAGGCTTAGGTTTAGGCTGCAGGAAGGGGGGGGTAGGTTTAGACACCACGAGAAGGGTTAGCGTTAGGCTGTGGGGGGACAGGACAGTTAAGGGCCCTACTGACAGAGAGATTTCCCCAGCGATGTGTGCTGAGCGGTCTAGCACAGACCGCTCAGCACACATCTCTCCCCCGCTCAGCACAGCGCGATGTGCTGAGTGAGGGGGGGACGGATACCGGGGGCCACTCATTTCACCCAGCGACCTGCTAGATTGTGCCTGCATGGCCAATCTAGCACTGGCGATAGCGACGCATGGGGCACCCCTATACACTGAGCAATGTTCTAAGCAATCTAGTTAGATTGCATAGAAATGAGCAGAACATTGCTCCGTGTATACCGCCCTTTAGGGTCAGGCTGCGGGAATGGCGGGTTAGAGGAGTAGGGGGTTAGAGTTAGCATACTTACCTTCCAGGTGTTGGGATCCTGCGCGTCGGGATGCCACTGCCAGTATTCCGTCCGCCGGGACCCCGATACCATCCTGTGCAACCAATATGATGTTTTTATTTTTAAATATGTGCAAATGACACCACTGCAGAGATCATTGTTTCCGGTAGGCCAAAAAAGCTTTATTCACTCTCTCTGATCTCCTAGGCTCAGAAGGCCCTAAGTGTCTCAGAACCCACGCAGGCACACTAGGAAAACACAGATTTCATGGACATTTTATAACACACACGGAAACATATAGTGCATGTATCTTTGTGGAGTATGATGTGATCAGATGCCTGATTGTACCATACGCTATGTGCTGTGTTTATTCTTACCTGCCCTCAGTTCCTTCTAGATTCTAGTCTAGAATAAGCACGCTGCGGACATACCATGCAGTTTATGCTTTATTCTTCTTTCTGGCTCTTGCATATTCTGCACAGATTGACTATTTAAATTCCCCAATGTCACCTGTATCTGTATTTCAATGTAAATTCTCATTCTTCAATCTTACAATAACAATATATATTTAAATTATTCCTTAGCACATTCTTTATCATCTTAATCCATTAGTTTATTTCTGCCTAACAGTACCTCTTCACCTTACATCAAAATCACAGTAATTGAATATGTAAAATTACAGACTGAGAATCCCCACTACAGCCCTACATCTGCACCGCTCCACCTACTGCAGAAATAATATTTATATATTAGATACTGGGTAAAGGGAAAGAGGATGGGAGGGGGGAGAGAGGGGAAGGAACGCTCCATTCTGTCTGCTGTGTGTGTGTAAAGTCACCAAGGCTCATTTATGACCATACAAAAGTGCGCTTCCACAATGCAAACTCTTTGTGCAATCACAACCCTACAAATGGTGTGCCAGCTTACGGCTGCATTGGCTGCATCTGCAGGAGACAGGTTGGCATTTGCCAATGGCAGGAGATGAATAAGCCATGCTACATTTGGATTGGGTGCATGGTGAATGTGTCTAGTTTTGTATTGCACAGAAAAAACAAAATTACATTTTGTGGGGCATGAATATTCAAATGAGGGGGGGAGACTCCTAGGCTTATTAGTGGGTACACAGCGTTTTTCTCCCTGCAAAAAACGTAATACATGCACCTGCTGAATGACGGCCTAAACCAGACCTGTACTTTGTATTTCTAGGTGCACTAAAGCCAGATACACAAAGTGATGACTGTCATAATAAATAGTCACATTTGAGGCCAAAATCTTTTTTATTGACAGGTAATATCAAAAATAGTAAATATACACATACAGCACAAATACAATATATGCATATAATACAGTACATCAGGTAAGAAAAACAGCCACAAGTAAGCCAGAGATAAAACAAAAACAAATACAAAGAGATGTGCAAAATCTGGAAAATACAGACATAGTATATATAAATCGTCGTTTTGGGTATAAGATGTTGCATACTGTAACCAAGGGAAGTTCAAAACGGAGCACCAGAGTCTAGGACTTCTAAATTTTATCACTTAGTGGATTGGAAGCATTTCCGTAGGGCCTCCTTAATTGGCGGGGACAGAGTGTGAACATACGGGAGCCATGTGTCAAAATGTTTCTCTGTCAACTTTTCTTTGTGAATTGTGGTGTTGGTCCAGTCTAAGTGAAACAAATATGAGACTCTAGGATGTAATAGGGAAATGTGAACGGATTCCGAGGAAATCCATTGAGAGAGTATTGTTTTTTTTGCGGCCGCAGCCAACTTGATAAGTAAAATACGATTCCCTCTAGTCAGTGTACTAGGAGAGGGTTTAGGGTATATGCCCCAAAATGCCCAGATTTTATTAATAGGGAACTGGATTTTCAGCTCGTTTGTAATATATAGTTGGAGTGCTCGCCACAGTACCTGCACTTTCGGGCAGGACTACAAACAATGGACTATGGGGGTCATTCCGAGTTGATCGCTCGCTAGCAGTTTTTAGCAGCCGTGCAAACGCTAAGCAGCCACCCTCTGGGAGTGTATTTTAGCTTAGCAGAAGTGCAAACGAAAGTATCGCAGAGCTGCTACAAAAAAAAAAGTGCAGTTTCAGAATAGCTCCAGACCTACTCCTAGCTTGCGATCACTTCTGACTGTTCAGTTCCGGATTTGACGTCACAAACCCGCCCAGCGTTCGGACAGCCACGCCTGCGTTTTTCCTGGCACGCCTGCATTTTTTCAAACACTCCCAGAAAACGGTCAGTTGACACCCAGAAACACCCTTTTCCTGTCAATCACTCTGCGGCTGGCATTGCGACTGAAAAGCATCACTAGACCTTATGTAACAATACATCGGCCGTAGAGAAAGGACGTCGCGCGTGTGCACTGCGCCGCATGCCCAGAAGTTCCGCTTTTTCACTTAATCGCTGCGCTGCAAACATTTTTCACTAGTGATCAACTCGGAATGACCCCCTATGTCCGCACTTATAGCAATTAGAATTAAGGGCATCTTCGATGAGGAACATCCGTTTAGGTGTGAAATAGGCCCTGTGCAGTATCTGCTGGTGCATCTCCGAGTATGAGGTCGATACCAGCATTTTATCCAAAAACACATTGGCATCTAGAATGGATTTTAGCGTGAGATCTGGAAACTCCAGTTGCCACAGGAACAGGCCAAGGAGCCTCACTTCTATCCTATTTTATTTACGGGGATGGCTCTATATTGGAAGTAGATTGGACATTTTTTGCAAACAAGCAGATTCAGGCACACCTGCCGCCATTTCCTTTTTTCCAAAGACCCAAGTGGGGCAGCACCCTAGGAAGCAAATCAGGTCCACTGTTTGTTTTATTCTTATTTGTAGTTTGTAAATGAGCCGTCTTGTCTCTCACAATGTACTGCACACAGCAGTATAGAGAGAGGAGGAACTGGTGTTGGTGACAGACATCTGCATGGCATTACAGCATGATGAACTGTGCATCTTACTGATTGCTAAGCAATATAAATCAGCCAATCGACATGAAGTTCTTAGGGCTACAATCAGATAAATCACAATGGGTCTGTATTCTACCATTTAGACATCTGAGTCACAGGCAAAAGCAAACGCAGCGTGTATTGGCGGTCACCCGTCTGCTGCTTTATGCAGATGTCCTACCAGCCCCTTCCCTTGTGTACCTCCAACCTGCTGAATGTGCAAGGAATGTGACACCCACTACTGGTGCCCGTGTAATACCGGTTGGCGCACCCTTATACGCCACCATCGTTCACACCATCGAAAATTGAAGCAGCCCTATGGCAGGTGCAGTTTCTCTATCTAACCCCTGCCTCCTGTGCCTGCCGCTGTGTGTCTGGAAATGCAGCCTCTTGCATTGTCATGCCGCGGCACTCCCATAACATGCCTACTTAACGGCACATTTTTGCGTGCACTGCTAGCTACCGCTCAGGAACGGGTGGTCTTCAGGTTGCCGAATGTCGGGATCCCGGCGCACAGTATACCGGCGCCGGAATCCCGACACCCGGCATACCGACAGATATTCTCCCTCGTGGGGTCCACGCCCCCCCTGGAGGGAGAATAAATAGCGTGGCGCGCGTAGCAAGCCCGCAAGGGGCTCATTTGCGCTCGCCACACTGCCGGCAGTCGGGCTCCCGGCGCCGGTATGCTGGTTGCCGGGAGCCCGGCCGCCGGCATACCATACTACACCCCTCAGGAACACCCAGCACTTTTATGTGCACATTCTGAGTAATGCATAAGTCATAGGGGTCATTCTGAGTTCAGAATCAGGCCTTCTTTTCCTGACTGTAACATACGAGTGTGCTGTTCATGTACAGTAACTGCCTCTGTTGTTGGTTTTAGGTCTGTGGCTCTGATGGAGTAACCTATGGAGATTGGTGTCAATTAAAAATCATTGCTTGCAGACAAGGTCGGACCATCGTAGTAAAGCACACTGGACCCTGCCAAGGTATAGTGTATGAGCAGAATTATTCCTGTTGACTAATGTATGTTGTTCCTGGAGTTGTTAAGCACCACATCTCCATGAATAAATGCTTGTATTCAAGGTTGTATTTAACGTTTATATGCTGCTGTAGGCAGATCAGGAGAGTGACGCCATAATGCGCAGCACTTATTCTCTGGCTCTCACCCCCCCCCCCCCCCCAGACCATATGCTCACTGCAGGTGAAATACAGCAATGTTTAAACTTTATTAGTTCATATTTTGCATTTATTATTTTAATATAATCCCCCGTGCTGGTTCTTTTATTTTGGAGGCACAAAGTATCTGATTTCATGGTAACATAATGGAAATTACAAGTTCCACCTTCAAACACTGACTCTAAAAGCTGGAACGCATACTAATCCTATGCAGGTAATGGTATGGTTTTTGTGAAGGTAACTGGTGTGGATGGGCAGAGCCATCTTAACAGCATTGTATGCCGTGGACAAAGCAATGTACTGGGGCCCCTATCCAACAATGACGGGAATTAATGAAAATAAAATCAGAAATGACACATCTCGTTCCATGCCATCTTTCCATATGCCTCCATACAGTGAATGGCTTTCAGCACTTTGGCTAGTGGACAGCTCCAGCCACCCACCAATTAGCACGCCGACAACCATTCCCTGTGGCTGCAGGCTGGGGTGCAGCTAGAGAATGAGGCTGGCTGCTCTGATTGTGTGTAACTCACAGTAATTCACAATCAGAGCGGCTGGGCAGCATTTTCTACATGCCTCCCAAGAAGCTCCGGGTACATTAGCCTGGGCAGGTGCCCCCCATCCCAGTCCGCCCCTACATGAAGGCCCCTAGAATCGTGAGGCCCTGAGTAGCTGCCCAGTGTGCCTAATACATTAAGATGGATACCTTGCAGTATATTACATTTTGATGTATTTCACTGAACAGAAAAAACATGTCTGTGTGGTCGCTGATATTCCATCAGTATACTGTATAACTCAGACGCCGCTCCAGCCATATCCAGACTAGTGCATTCCTGTCCTATGTCATATATGCAACACATGGAAATGGAGACTGCATACCTACAGACCAGCAACATTAGTAGTTCAGGTGATTCCACCTTCCATTGTGGCTTCCCGTTCTTATTGTCCGTTCCCTACAGTTCTACCTGACATTTAATGCAGAGCTCACATGCAGCATTCCTCCCGCCAGCATCCATGCTGCTTAGGCTGATCACTTCTTATCTTTGTCTTCATTATTCTGCACACCGCACTTTACTTTTTAATATTTCAAACCTCCCACATAGCGGTATTTCTCCAAAGTCCCAGACTCAGGCTTATTAGGATTTGTATCTCATCCCCTCCTTATCTCTGTTTTACATTCACAACACTTTTGATCCCCTCTTGGAAACTTCCAATAATTTATCGTTTATTACTGCCCATATGCTCCTTTATATATCAGTGAATATCTATTATTACCATTTATTTATACGGCACCAATATACACTGCAAATACCCTCTCCCCTTAAATTCTGCCACATGATTTCATCTACCCCTTCTTCAGACTTATTGTAACTCCCTTCTTCTTTCTTTCTCACGTCTTTTATCTCTCCTTCCATTTCATCTTCTTCCCTTTTTTATCAGACTGTGTTTCTTCTCCTGCACGGCTGGTACAGTGGCAACCTCAGTAAATTGTACAGTATTCCACTAAGTGGCGTGCATTGGATGTAATATTATCGCCCCTTTAAATATAGCAGCCGAAACCCTTGAAAAAGCTTCTTAGTAAATTTATCCCCGTGTGTCAAAGACAAACATTTCTTGGTGCTCCAGCATCTCAGTGCAGTACAGGAGAGGGGAAGGGAACAGATGTTTATTAAACATACACAATTTTTTCCCTGAAGACTGCCACTATCCACCACGAAATACATGTAGGAGAGCTGAAGACACCCAAATCGTACCTTTCAAACCGATGACCACACCTGCACCACCTGAGTTATTCCTGAATTGCAGAATGTGTTATTGGCTTTCTCTGCATTTTTCCTGTTAGCTTTCTTCCTTGTTCTCCACACTGAAATGACCAAAGGTGAGGAGAGCCACAGTTCTGCTAACCAGGGGGTGAGATGTGACATTTCCCTCTTCCCTAGCAAACAGCGCATGGAGATAAATACACTTCACAACAACAGATTGAAATGTCACGTACTGTATTATAAAGCTAGCTGCAGTAAGAGAAAGCATTTAATATTAAAGGGATGCTCTAGTTCAGTTTTTTCTCTCTATAATAGTAAATTATTTGTTACTTTATTCTTGATTATCTGTATACCCAGCAATGATCACACGGTTTCCTTCCTCCCCCATGTATCTGACTGCAGATGAAGGCAGTTAGTGGTCTCCAGGCCCGAATCAGTGATAGGCAATAATCTTGGCGCCACTGCAACTTTATACGCAACGCAGTGCTAATTTTTGCCAATGGAATTTGTACAGAGATGCTCACCAGCTGCGTCTCTAATCCGCCACTTGTGTACAAAGACGCAACATCAAACGGACATCGGATATTAGAACAGCCTTAAGGTGCAGTTGCTAGCCGCGAAATATCCCAGTCTGACTAGCCATCCCCCAGTTACCACCAAGGAACGCCCACTGCAATTTGCTCTCTCTGACCCTAAATTTGTTTGGCGACTACCAGTGATAACCCTCAAGAAGCATGAGTAGTGCGACTCAAACGCAGACTTATAACATTGGCCGTTTGCCACGGAAAGTGACATAGTGCCCCCTCTGAATCAGCCTTCATATGTGGTTTTGTTACAATGTGGAACTGCAAAATCTCTGTGCTGAGCCAGGACATGTCCGTGTGAGTGCACTTGCGATGGTTAGCAATTCCGTAGCCTGAAAAACAGCAATTGCATTTCTGAACAACTTCTGGATCGGGCCCCCAATCCATAATTTATGTTATTGTAGAAAGATTCCCAAATTCTGGTGTAAAGTAATTCAGTTTTTTTTCTCCATTAATAATAGATTTCATTTCTAACGGTTTAAGGTCCAAAGTAGCCTTTTAGCAAAACTGTTACACCTTATACTTGACATGATAGTTACCCTTGTGAAAAAATGTATCTGTGGGCGTCCCCTGCCTCTGCTTGTCTGTAGACTTTTATAACTGAACTATTAGATGTTCTTCATGTAGCTAGAAAAGACCTTGAGTTGGGTCACAAAATGATACCATAAATTTGGCATATAAGTAGAATTACTTGAAAAAAGTGTTCAATATTATAAAGGTGTTTGAAAAGTACTGATTGGCACTTTTTTGCCAAACTTTAATGATTTTGTATGTTGAACCACAACCAGCTGCCCCCCTAGTGATGCCACAAACTGCGTCCCTGTTGCCTACCTTTGTTACTCCTTTCCATGTGTTGCTTCCGCTCCCCTCTCTTTCCCCTCCCACCATCACTCCTCATAAATGAGTCTGAAGTTTAATATGGTTTTCCTTTTTTCCCCTCTTTCTTTATATAATGTAAATTGAGTCTCTTATTCTTGACACATACAGGTATGCTCTCTCTAGGTTGTATTGGTATACTGCTTAGTGATTGTGATATATCTGTATCTTTTCTGTATACGTTGTCTTTGGATCAGAATATTGGTGCTGCCAAAAATGACTGTGTCTTTCTCTTTAGAAACAATTACCATTGCTAATCTTCAGACACTGGCTCCTACTGGGACCCCACCTCCACCCATGGGCCGATCCCTTCCTACACCAGAAACCACAAGGACTCGAGATCCCAGTAAAAAAACAGACTCTTTCCCCTTGGTAATGGAAACTGAGCGACCCCGCCAGCGTTATACCAGCACAGCTAGGCCGGTGACCAAGACACACAGCATACGCACATCCACAGTAAGGCCAGGAGTTACAATGCCTCTGAGGCCCAGTACCACTCTTGCATATGATGAATCAGGAAGCGGAAGTGGAGATGAGGAGCTGGAATCAAGTGGAGATCAGGAACTAAGTGGAACTGAGCCCGCAAGTATGTGTTCTGCTTCATGGAAATCTTCACAAGGAATATAATTGTGCTCATGTCTTAAATAATGTATTTCCTTAGCCAGGATTTGTATATACCATTATCATGCACATTCAGCCTTACATTGTCTGGATTACAAAATTGGGGTGTGGTAAAGGAGATCTACATTCATTAGGTCTACGGTCATTGGGTCAACCCCATATGGTCGACAGACACAAGGTAAACATGGACCATAGGTCGACACTGGAAGTGGTAGACAGGTACAAGAGATCGCCATGACCGTCATCGACACACTTTTGTTTGCCTTTTGGGGTTAGTGCGGATAGTTTAGTCATCTGGTACCACCGTTTGTAGAAACGCGTCCCTCTCGGACTAGTTTTATGGACTACAAGATTCCAGCTATTGTTATGATCTGTAGTTGTAATTATTGTCTGCTTTTCTGCCACAGAGGACAAATTTGAAGGAGGAGATGAGCAGCAGGAGGAAGGTGAGGAGAGAAAGGACTTTGAGGCTACCCCCGTCATGGAGAGAGCTAGCTGCTACAACACACCCCTGGGATGTTGCTCAGATGGGAAGACGCCAGCTATTGATTCTGATGGCACAAACTGCCCGAGTAAGTGATATCTGATCATGGTAGTGTTGTATTTGTCACTGTAGTTCCTGCATGGCAGGGGATACTGATGAGAACCGGGCATTACGGCTTTACAAAAACAGTCTGTGAAAAATATTGTCCATTTTCACCAATGGGTATGGCCTCTGAGGGGTGATTTACTTTTATTTTATCTGCAATCTCTAAGAGATTTATTAAAAATCTATGAATTAATAATATAAGCTGCTAGAGGCAAAGGTTTCTGGGGACCCCTGAGATCAGCTAACTACATACACACTTCTATTGTACTGTACAATTGCCTAACCCGAAGAGGGACCCTGAAAAAAAATAGACAATTCATACTTTCAGAAAGACTATACTAGCCTGTAAATACAGGGTTGGTTTGTTTGGTTTAAATGTAATATCAGCATTTGATGTCGTTTGTTTGTATTAGCCTCCTTCTGCTTTGCCTCTGTTACTGGCAGCTTCCACAGAACTCGCATTCCAGTCTCATAGTTACTGTATTTTAGCCCTTTCCATGATGGAGCAGGAATCCTGACACCTGTACCTGATGAAGATAACACTTCCAGGTCAAACTGCTGCATTGCAAGTGGATGCACATGTGCTGTGACCTGGAAGTGTGTAGCGGCATTAGGTGCAGACATAATTCCTCCTATAGTGTAAAACCCAGGAATCATTAGATTGGGATGTCTGAATTGCTGATCCCTTTTGTCTCTATGATACCTGTAATACATTTCCAGGTGAAACTGTTTAACCTGTTTTACATATGACTTCCTGTTAACTGCCTAATTTGTGTTTTTGTTGCCCAGCTAGTAAAGGCTTCGCTTTAAGCCACTTCTCAATGGAAGTTACCCTGCCTGGTAAAGAGCCCTCTTCAGCCACCTGATGACGCCACATGTACATCCCCACTCTGAGTCAGTTACTAACTTTCCATAGTCCAGCCTTGTGTCATGCTACTAACCCCACTCCAGGCACTGCCCATACTCACCCACCAGGAGGGACTAGGGAAGAGCAATAGGCAGACGTTCTCTTGTTCCTGTACTGTCAGAGTGTTACTATCTGACCTGCGTTTGCATCCTTCTCTATTCTTTCCTCAGAAACTAAAACATTTGAAGGTGTTCTCATCATAGAGGAGCTGGAAGGCCAGGAGGTGTTCTACACCCCAGAGATGTCTGACTATAAGTCAGAGCTGTTTGGCGAGACAGCCAGAAGCATTGAGAACGCGGTGAGTGATCATAGGGCACGGATCAATCAGTAGATCCAGACTGAGAACGCAGAGGAGATAGCCACAGCAAATACATAATAGGATATGAAAAGCCCTTTAGAGGGTCACTAAACCTAAAATGCAAATTGATCTGTGAAAAATGATTTATTAATAGCCATCAAAATAGTTTCCATCCTGTTACAGGCAGTAAATAGCAGATATCAGAAGGTGCAAGACCCCCTTTATGCTCTGTCTCATGTCTTCACCTTCCCTGACCCACCACCTTATATGTCCCTGTTATGTTTCTGTGTGAGATGTGTTACACCCTTAGTCCAGCACTTGCAGTTCTGTGTCACCCTATGAATAAACAACGATGATGATGGTGGGCTGACAAGGGTGGGGGGGCTGAAGCACAAATGCCGGCTAGCCACTGTTGTTTTATAGACCTGGGCTAGCACTGATAGAGGTACATGATTGCCTTAAGCTATGCACAAGGCTTTACCAGTTTCTAGCACCTTTGTGCGGTGGTGTTACCCAACATGTCACTGTCCTGTATCTTTACAGTCATCAGGAAAGAAGGTAGTTATACCCATGGTTGTCTTACAGAAGTCGCAGACAGCTAGCTGTTTCTGCTATCTACCTGTTCTCTCTCACTCATTGTCACCTGTTATTGGACATGGGTGTGGGGTGTACAGTAGCAGATGCACTGACAAGATAGTTCTGTACATCCCCTTTGCAAAAATAACAGACCTCCCATGTTCACCATTGTACTGATATCAATATAGAAAATACAATGCTGATAGCTCTGGGGGCCACAGTGAGCCTAACATGTCTCTACAAGAGGCCAATAGGTTGCACTGGGCTAGAAATCAATCATAAATCATCTTATGGTAAGGTATAGGAATTACAGTACCTTCAATTATGCCAAACGTGCAGCTGCCTTATGTCCACATTCTGCCCCACCACACAGTCCTGCAGTGGCTATGCCGTCAGCCAATTAGGCAATAACAGTAGTCTTTTGTTAATCAAGATTTTTATTTAATGTACTGTATCTGCAGCGGGGTACACTGGTATTCCACAGGGAATAACATCGGGGTGGCTCTTGATCCGAGGCACCAACAGGCTAAAGCTTTGACTGTTCCCAGGATGCACTGCACCGCCTCCTCTATAGCCCCGCCTCCAGGCACTGGAGCTCAGTTTGTAAGTTGGTGCCTGCAGTGCAGGCAGCTAAGAGGTGGGGCTGCGCTAGGCAGCCCTAATAGGAACTTTTTAAGAAGAAAGAAGACTTCAAGGGCCGCAGCACAAGCATGTCCTGCTGACATTCTGTGCTGCGTCTCCATCACCTCCCCCAGCGGCGCTGTATACTCCTGCGCCCTGGTTGCCGGGTACTTGCAGCGGAGGCTCTCCGGTCATCAGGCACACATCACCACTGCTGCTCTCCTGGATCGTGTGGCTGCACTTCCGGAAGGAGGTAAGACTGTCCCTCAGGTGGGACCCGCCGAATTTGCGATCCTGGGACAGCGCCGCTGGCGTAGACACTGTGGCCATGCAGGTACCCCACTATATCCACCAGGGCAGAGAGCACAGGTCGGATTTACTAAAATCCGTTTATTATAGGCTCCATAGTACCCGGTGGTGAAGTCCAGCAGAGGGGATAAGACGCTGACCTGTAGCCCCTCCCCAGCTCCAGGCGCCATCTACTGCAGGTGATCTCGCCCTGGAGCTGCATCTGTCTCTCTCCCTCACCCCCTGTCAGCGTTTGGGCGCCATTTCACAGAGCTGCGCTGATCCTAGGACTGCTGAGCACTGTCATCAGCGCTGTGCATTTACAGGACACGTAAGTATTCTACATTTCGTTTAGACAGCGTTAGTTAAGAACAAGTGCACTACAGTGATATAACAATGCACAGTAAACACTGGATGTATATCTGTTTACATACATATCTCGTCTATGTAGTATTACTAGTCCAGTGCAGTCTTATTGTTTATGTGTAATAATTTCTGCATTGTACCTGTGACTGTGTGTGCCCATAGCTGCTGTGTGGATTCTATTCTGTGTATCACACATATTGCTATCACTATATTGTGTACCCTGGGGAACTAAGTGCGTCAGGGTCTCATATACCATATAGCATTCCACAGGATGTACTGTTTTGTATTTTTCACTGTGTGTTTCAGTCACCTCATACCATTTAAAACCTCTGTGCTCCGCAATTGCAGTCACATATCTTAGGGGGTTTTTGTCAGGTATTGTGCTTGTCTGGCTATATTGTACTGATATGCCCTAAGGCTACATTCCTAATAATGCCTGCTGCGCAGGGCGGGAAATCTGCAGACGCTCCTGCATCATGCAGTGCTGGCGCCACGGATTTACCTGAGGAAATTATTTCTGCTGAGGGACCAGGTACTGGGTGTTCTGCACCCCCTAGTCAGCCCACAGCACCTGTGGCAGATCCACCTTGGGCTGCATTTTCAAATATGCTGACTAAGCTTGTAACAAGACTTACTCCCCCTGTGGGACCTCCTGTGCCATTACAGCCACATATTGTCCCTGTAGTTAATCCACCATGGACGGATACTCTGTCAACCCAGTTACAGCAATTAAATCAGTCCTTGGTTAAACAAAAACCTAACCCTCGCCCTACTGGGACCAAAGGGTCATCGAAGCGGGCCATTTCTTCCTCACAATCCACTAATATTTCAGATGATTCTTCCGATTCTGATGGGGAATATACTGATCCATCAGATGCTGATACTGCTGCTTCTGATGAAGTTTCTACAACACAGGTTGATGTTCCTAACTTGGTGGAGGCGATCAAGCTGATTCTTCAGATTGATGATGAGATTGACCCTCCTGATACGTCTAAGAAACCTGAAAGTTCAAACGTCAGAAGGTTACTAAATTAGTCTTACCACATTTTGACCATTTAATTGACATACGTCAGGAATCCTGGTCTTCTCCAGGAAATACATTTTCCCTGTCTAAAAAGATGCTAGCTCATTATCCTATCTCTGCAGAGTTGAGCAACAAGTGGGAAACCCCGCCACCAGTGGACTCGCATGTAGCCAGTCTTGTGGTGTCATCTACTTTGCCTGTCACCTCTTTGAAGGAGCCGACGGATAAGCGTGTGGAGGGTTGCTTGAAGTCTATTTACGCTCTTACAGGTGCTGTACATAGACCCACTATGGCAGCCTCTTGGGCTGCAAAAGGCATTGAAGCATGGGTTCAAGCAATTGAGGAAGAGCTACCTCTGAATTTTTCTGACACTGCCAGACAATATCTGACCTATATTACCACAGCCTCCCACTATATCCAGGAGGCGGCCTCTGATGCAGGCATTATGGCGGCCAAGGCATCTACTACGTCTATCCTGGCTCGCCAGATTCTGTGGTTACGGTCTTGGTCGGTGGACCTGGACTCTAAGAAGACCTTGGAGGTACCCCCTTTTAAGGGAGATATACTATTTGGAGATGATCTGAACAAAATTGTGACCGACTTGGCGCCGGTCAAGACTGCGTTTCTCCCAAGTACTAATCCGTCGGTTCCGAAGGCTAAGAGTACTACTTTTCGTTCCTTTCGACCTCCATGTAAAGCAAAGGGTCAGGCGTACCCGAGACAGGCTTGCACTTCCAAGTCCTCTAAGCCCAAACCTAAACGTTCATTGGCCGCCCGTCATCCTGCTGCCAAACCAGACAAGCCTGCTGCATGACAGGGCGGGCCTCCCTCTTGGGGACCCCAGGGTGGGAGGCCGACTCCTGCAGTTTGCCCAAGTATGGTTAAAGACCACTTTGGACGCCTGGGTGCAGGAACTGGTCTCTCACGGGTACGCAATCTCTTTCCAGAGATGTCCCCCTCACCAGTTTTGCTCAACGGTTATCCCTTCGGATCCGTTAAAAGCACAAACTCTACATTTAGTTGTCCAATACCTCCTGGATACAGGAGTGATAGTGCCGGTGCCTCTGTCTCAGAAAGGCAGGGGATACTATTCGACGCTGTTTCTAGTTCCAAAGCCGAATGGATCCTCCCAATCTATACTCAATCTCAAATTCTTAAACAAATTTGTGAGGGTGTCCAAATTCCGTATGGAAACTCTGCGCTCTATTGTACTGGCTATGGAACCCAAGGACTATATGGTATCCCTGGATATACAGGATGCTTACCTACACATACCTATTGCCATGTCACATCAGCAATATGATCGGTTTGCCATTGGCAAACTTCATTATCAGTTTCAAGCCTTGCCTTTCGGACTGACCACGGCTTCTCGGATCTTCACCAAGGTCATGGCGGTCATGATTCTCCGCCGTCAGGTTATCAGGATCCTGCCGTATCTGGATGACTTGTTGATCCTGGCGGACTCCCCAGATGTTCTCCTCCGTCATCTGGAACTGATGGTCCAATTCCGATAAGCCCACGGGTGGCTCATCAACTGGAAAAAATCCTCACTGGTCCCTGCTCAGAGCATGGTGCACCTGGGGGGCATTACTGGACACACACAGCCAACATTTGTTCTTGTTTCCAGAGAAGGTCCCAAAACTTCAGGATAGAATCAGATACTTCCTCTCTCGCCAAAGAGTGTCGATACACTCAGCGATGCAAGTACTAGGCTTCGTGGTGTCGTCTTTTGACATGGTAGAGTACACTCGATTTAATTCCCGCCCTCTGCAGAGGTTAATCCTTTCCAAGTGGGACGGCTTGCCTCACTGGATCAGGTCTCAAATGATCTCCTTGACTCCGGAGGTTCGTCTGTCACTGAGTTGGTGGTTACAGGACCAACAATTGAGCAGGGGTCGTCCCTTCTGGATCTCCAACTGGGTCCTCCTAACGATGGATGCCAGTCTGCTGGGTTGGGGCGTGGTGTTGAGGCAACACACTCTCCAGGGTCAGTGGACCAGGGAGGAATCTCTCCTCCCGATTAAACATTCTGAATTTCAGTGTTCAATGCATTGACACTGGCCCTGCCTTTCGTACAGAACAGGCCTGTTCAAGTACAATCAGACAACGCCACCACGGTGGCGTACATAAACCATCAAGGCGGCACTCGAAAATTCTTCGATGGGCAGAACGCCATCTGCCAGCAATATCAGCAGTGTTCATTCCGGGGGTCCTCAACTGGGAAGCGGACTTCCTCAGTCATCAGGACGTACACGCCGGGTAGTGGAGTCTTCATCCGGAGGTCTTCCAACTCCTTGTGGACAAGTTGGGTCTACCAGATGTAGACCTGATGGCGTCTCAACACAATCACAAGGTTCCAGTCTTCGGAGCAAGGACAAGGGATCCTCAAGCAGCGTTCATGGACGCACTGGCAATTCCATGGAACTTTCGGCTGCCATACGTGTTCCCTCGAGTGTCACTCCTGCCCAGGGTACTACGGACGTTCAAGCAAGAAGGAGGAATACTGCTTCTAGCCACTCCAGCGTGGCCCAGATGGCATTGATTCTCAGACCTGCAGGGTCTCTCGATCGAGCGTCCTCTTCTACTTCCTCAACGCCCAGACCACCTCGTTCAGGGCCCTTGTGTTTACCAGGACTTGGCAACACTGGCTTTGACGGTGTGGCTCTTGAAGCTTCACTCCTGAGGGCCAAAGGATTTTCTGAGGCGGTTATTCTAACTATGTTGAAGGCCCGCAAGCCGGCTTCTGCACGGATTTATTTTAGGGTCTGGAATTCTTACTTCACCTGGTGTGCTGCTAAGAATTATGATGCATACAAGTTTAGTACTTCCAGACTTCTGGCTTTTTTGCAACAAGGCCTGGATTTGGGACTTCGCCTGGCCTCCCTCAAGGTTCACATTTCTGCTTTGTCGTTGTTGTTTCAGAATTTTTTTTTTATCTATTCCTGACGTTCATACATTCACTCAGGGCGTACTACGGATTCAGTCTCCCTTTGTCCTTCATGTGGCTTCATGGGATCTGTCTGTTGTTCTTAATGCCCTTCAAGAGTCTCTGTTTGAACCGCATACGGTCATTTTTCTGTTGGCTATTACCTCTGCTAGGAGGGTGTCAGACTTAGGCGTTTTGTCCTGTCGTCCACCCTTTCTGATTTTTCACCGTGACCGGACAGTTCTTAGAACTCGCCCTGGTTATCTACCTAAGGTGGTGTCATCTTTCCACCTTAACCAAGAGATTGTGGTTCCGGCCTTTATCTCTCCTGGTTTGTCCTCCAAAGAGCGGTCTTTGGTTGTGGTACGGGCTTTCCGTATATATGTAGAAAGGACTGCCTATCAGGAGGTCAGATTCTCCTTTTGTACTTTTTGGTTTTCACAAACGTGGCTGGCCCGCGTATAAGCAGACCTTGGCCAGATAGATTAGAATGGTGATTGCACAAGCTTATGCGCAGGCTGGACTCCCAGCTCCTGCTGCTATCCAGGCCTATTCTACTCGGTCTGTTGGACCTTCTTGAGCGGCCCGCCGTGGCGCATCTGCTGAACAATTGTGCAAGGAGGCTACGTGGTCCGTGAACACGTTCATCAGGTTCTATGCCTTTGATACTTCTGCCTCCCAGGATGCTTCCTTTGAACGCCGGGTTCTTGTGCCCGCTACAGTGCGTCCCCTCCCATGAGGAACTTCTTTAGGACAGCCCCAATGTTATTCCCTGTGGAATACCAGTGTACCCCACTGCAGAAAAGGAGATTTATGGTAAGACTTACCATTGTTAAATCTCTTTTCTGCGAGGTACACTGGATTCCATAGGGCGCCCACCCTGACGAACTTAGCTTCTTTGGGTTTGTATGGCATTAGCCGCTAGTCCCTTCTCCTGTCGTGAGAATGTGGTTCTATGTGACTAACATCTACCGTCTCTCTTACCTGCTACTGCATTGGACTGGTTAACGAAACTGAGCTCCAGTGCCTGGAGGCGGGTCTATAGAGGAGGCGGTGCAGAACATCCTGGAGGCAGTCAAAGCTTTAGCCTGTTGGTGCCTCGGATCAAGATCCAACTCTACACCCCGATGTTATTCCCTGTGGAAACCAGTGTACCTCGCAGAAAGAGATTTAACAATGGTAAGTTTTACCATAAATCTCCTTTTTTCTCAAATTTTACATTCAAACAAGAAAAGCAAAGAATACGTCAAGATAGCAAGTAACAGAGAATGGAATAAATAAATAGCACGGTGGACATGGATGCAGGTATACAGCAAGACCAAACAAAAGAACATTAAATAAAACATTAATCGGCCCAAATCTCAGGAATATATACAGAAATTTCTTAAATAAAAAACATCAGAAAAGTATGGTGCGTACATGCATGAAAGTGTAATATAATACAGAAGGAAAATCTGTGGTTGCTGGCCAATACCCTAAACCTTAACTTTATATCAGGAAACACAATAGCATCATTATGTCTGGACTGACACCACCTGTCCCATTTTGCAATAACATCATTCTTAAAGGCTGTCCCTTGAGACTGGTACAGCCGTTAAGAATGTGGTAGGGGCACGGGCAGTGAGTGTAGTTCAGAATTGCTGATTCTGTATTTCTGAATATTTATGTGCTGATTATTATGTTTATTCATATTTAAGTCATGATATTTGTACTTCCCTTTAGTGAGATCTTCTTAAAGACAGTTCCCTGTCACGACTCTGTCTGACCCTTCCCACCTTCAAATGCATACACACTTGCCAATTCCCGCGTGAAGGGAGCAACTGCGGGGGGAGCGGGGGCCATGCAGCAGCTGCAGCATTGCCCTCGTTAACGAGGTCCTCCCTCAACTGGACTGTTCAGACGAGGTAGGGGGTCGTTAACGATATTGAGTGTACACACTAGACTAGATGGTAAAAGATATCGCGCAGAATGGCCCTTCTGAGCGATATCTTTAACTTTCTTGTCTAGTGTGTGGAGCTTAGTCCATTAAGATGCACGAAACATAAAGAACAAAAGATGGTGGTGGCAGCAGGACACATATAAATGGGGATTACTGGGAAATCTACTGCAGTTGTCTTTAAATATATTTGACCTAAAGCCCCGTACACACGGGGAGATGTGTGCTGAGTGATCTATCACAGACTGCTCAACACACATCTATCTCCTGCTCAGCACACAGCGAGATGTGTGCTGAGTGAGGAGGGGGACGACGGGGGGTCCGCGCACTTCACAGAGCAGTGAAGTGAGCGATCTACTAGATTTGGCATGCATGCCAGATCTAGAGTCAGCGATAGCGTCGCACGGGGCCGTGCATCGCTATTGCTATGGGCATACACACGGAGAGATCCGTGCTTAATTTCTAAGCAATCTAGTCAGATTGCTTACAATTTAAGCACGGATCTCTCCTTTTGTACCCCCTGAAGTCTTAACTTGAAGGTTTAAAGTCTTTTTTATAAATTTTTATTAATTTGGCAAATGATTACATATTTTAGATTTCATTTAATCTACCAAGTGTTACATGGAGGGGGGGTGGGGGGGCGCTTTTCGTTAATTGATGGTCTGTTATATTCATTTGGGTGCTTTATATTAAGTTAGGGCAGTTCCTATTAAATTGGGGTGCTGCACCTTTAAAATTAATAAATCAGGGCAATTTTGTAAAGGCTTGTGCTGGCATCACATATGTAGACGTAGTGGATTTTTACAGCTCTTTGTGTTCTGCTAATGGAGACAGCGAGTACGTTCCACAGTGACACGGTAGATGTTCTAACATGTTGATTAAAACCCCTCTTCTTGGGTCAGGCGTACGGGGAAAAGGGCAACAGCTTTGGATGCAATATGAATGAAAATAACAATCGCTTTGCTCACAACCATGTCAGTTTGTAAAGGGCATAATTTAATTAACACCTTGTTAAACTGAAAAGTGGTGAAACTAGAGAAAGGGAAAAATAGTTCTGCTTTTGACATTTCAAAGTAAAGTTCATGTTTTTATTCTTTCTTTGTTCACTATCTCCAATCTAAAATGACTCTATTAGTAATCGCTCGTTAACACTTACCATACATTTCCTTTGATGTGAGGGGCGGAACTCCCTTCATCACGCTTAGTGACACCTAGAACAGCGTAGGACCAAACAGTATGGAGCTGCATAACATGGACCAAACTAAAAGTAGAAAATCTGTAACTTGTCCAAAAAATAATAAAAGATTATATGTAATCTTTTTAGGAGAGACAGACTAAATAAAAAGGGTGGAAGGGTGTGTCTTTACGTAAAGCCGTTTTTAAAACCTGATATACGGGAAGATATTCAGGAGGGGACTGTAGACACTGTCGAGACATTATGGGTAGAAATTGCATGCGGGGAAAAAGGAATAAAAAAGTTAGAATTGGGTGTATGCTATAGGCCGCCTGGTATCAACGCATCTGATGAGGAATTGTTACTAAATCAAATTGAAAGAGCAGCAGGAGTAGGAGACATAGTAGTGATGGGAGATTTTAACTATCCAGAGATAAACTGGAAAAACGATGCATGTGATACTGCTAGGGGCAATATGTTTTTAAACACACTTAATGATAACTACTTAGTTCAACTAATTGAGGAACCAACTAGGTACAATGCAATCTTAGACCTGGTATTAACAAACAATGGGGATTTGGTATCAGGTATTATAGTAGGGGAACCCATAGGAAACAGCGACCACAATATGGTCACATTCAATATCAGTTTCCATAAACAGCCCTATACTGGCTCAACTAGGACTCTAAACTTTAGCAAAACAAATTTTGATAAGATGAGGGTATTTTTCAGGGATATTGAATGGGAAGGTTTGTTTTTAGGAAAAAATACTACAGAGAAATGGGAGGTACTAAAATTCCTGCTAGCTAAAAATACACTCAAATTTATTCCTACAAGCAGCAAAAAAAGGATTAAAAATCATAAACCGATGTGGCTTAACAAAAAGATTAAGGAATTTATGGGCAAGAAAAGGCGAGCATTTAAAAAATACAAATCTGACGGGGAAGCAGAGTCATTTCAGCACTATAAGGAATGTAACAAAATATGCAAAAAGGAAATAAGAGCGGCTAAAGTAGAAACTGAAAAACTAGTAGCAAAGGAAAGCAAAGCGAATCCCAAAAAATTATTTAAATACATTAATAGCAAGAGATTAAAGAAGTAGAGTATAGGCCCTTTAAAAGACAAGTTGGGAGTCTTAAGCAAAAATGATAATGACATAGCGGACACACTAAATGAGTTTTTTTCAACAGTATTTACTAGAGAGGACCCAATTCAGGGACTAACATATCTCAATAATGAGAATATCCCACTGATAGGTACTTATTTAAGCGAGGAAGTAGTCTGTGACCGATTAAAACATTTAAAGATTAATAAGTCACCAGGTCCCGATGGTATTCACCCAAGGGTTCTAATGGAGTTTCATTCTGAACTTGCAAAGCCGATATTTTTGATCTTTAAGGATTCAGTAATATCAGGTATGGTTCCCAAAGACTGGCGTATAGCGGAAGTAGTGCCTATATTTAAAAAGGGAAGTAAAGCTGAACCAGGTAATTATAGACCAGTTAGTCTTACATCTATAGTGGGGAAAGTATTGGAAGGTATTCTAAGAGATAGTATTCAGAAGTTCCTTGAAGTCAATAAGGTCATTAAAAGGAATCAACATGGGTTTATGAAGGACAGATCCTGTCAAACCAACTTACTTGGCTTTTATGAAACAGTAAGCGCAAACCTAGATCAGGGTAAAGAGGTGGATGTAATCTTTTTAGATTTTGCCAAAGCGTTCGATACTGTACCACACATGAGACTTATCTACAAGCTACAAGAATCAGGGCTAGGAAGCACAATATGCACTTGGGTCAAAACTGGTTAGATAATAGGGAGCAGCGCGTTGTGGTTAATGGATCTTTTTCAACTTGGACTGAAGTGCTAAGTGGTGTGCCGCAAGTAGTAGTACCCAAAGTAGGACTGCAGCAAAGGAGGCTAATAAGATATTAGCATGTATAAAACGGGGAATTGATGCTAGGGACGAGAGTATTATACTCCCGTTATATAAATCACTTGTGAGGCCACACCTTGAATACTGTGTACAATTCTGGGCACCTTACTACAAAAAGGATATCCTGGAGCTAGAAAAGGTTCAAAGGCGGGCGACCAAACTAATTAAGGGTATGGAGACGCTGGAATACGAGGAAAGGCTTGCAAGACTAGGCATGTTTACACTGGAAAAGAGGAGATTAAGAGGGGACATGATCAACATTTACATATATATAAGTGGACAATATACAGATCTTGCGCAGGACCTGTTTTTGGTTAGATCAACACAGAGAACTCGTGGACACTGGCTCAGGTTAGAGGAGAGGAGATTCCACACAATACGGCGTAAAGGCTTTTTTACGGTAAGGACGATACGTGTTTGGAATTTCCTGCCTGAGGGAGTTGTAATGGCCAACTCAGTCAACACCTTTAAGAATGGGTTAGATAAATTCCTAATGGATAAGGATATCCAGGGTTACGGGGCATAGTCACGCACTATGGTTATTATAAAAAAAGAGGGGTTAATCGGAACGGCAGTCAGCAACATCAGTCAAAATTTTATACAAAATAATCGTGCATAGGAGACCACAAATAGGTTGAACCCGATGGACAATTGTCTTTTTTCAACCTTAGATACTATGTTACTATGTAATTAGCTTATTAGTTGAAAATATGAACAAGGTTTGATTATGTGTAGCCACCCTTAGCTTAGACTATTTTGGGTTCTGAATTCTGGATCATTCCCATTATCGTTTCCTTAAATGACAATAAAATCTAACAAACTAATCTGTAACAAATCCTTTTATAAACCTGGAGATTTTTATCATTGCGGTTTCATATGCTAAAACCTCTATTCTCAATTATTAACAATTGCAGACTGAGGCTGACTTGTATTTCAAGTATTTTCAAAATTGTATATAAGATAAGTCTAATATACAGTATCTAATGAAATGAGCATCTGAAGAAAATGCTTGCATTGTTTCTTTAATATTTGTACATTGGTTATCTTCAGATTAGTTATAAGGCCAGCAGACTGTGCACAGGATGGATGAGAAAGTGCCAGATACTGCTGAAAAGGAGATAAGGGATTTGAGGCTGTGTGGTCACTGAAGTGTTTGAGATACATTTTTGAATCCATGCTGTGAAATACCAGCCAAAATATAGAGATCAAACCTTGTCTGCAGGCTTATCTCCCATCTGCCCGCTTTATTTTTATGTTTAGCTTTTTTGCTTCAGTTTTTGGTTTGTTTGTTTTCTGGGGTTTTTTTTTTTTTACTTTGATTTCAAAATCTCTTGTCTTTTGGTAAACCCATGAATATTTGAGGTAGCTGTGTGCATTGTGCTAGCTGTAAACTTAAATGGTAATGTTGCACTCCTCCATCTTTCTTGTACACAGCGTGTATTGCAAGTGGTGCATGATGGGATGGGTTGAAAGCTCCCTCTGCTGGCTAAAAGCACATTTTGCTGGTTAGGTCTTTATTTCTAATAATCTTTTATTGAAACTGCTGCTGCTGCTGTTGTTGTTATCAATCTATTTATAACATTTTAGAAAAATATTAGGCAGCTGAGTATCAGCTTGTGAAAAGAAAATAATTTTAGATTTTATTTCAGAAATACTAACTGAATAGCTGCTGTTTGCATAACTGGTTTTGTTATCACATTTTAAATAGCATTTCTGTGTATTAAATGCATTAAATCCATGCTACAGTATGTTTAATTGTTGAAAACCATAAATGCATTTAGACATATTTGCAAATGCATTCAGCCTCCAACATGTGTCTAACAAAGCAGGAAGTTTTTCTCCTGGACAAGACTTTTTCTCCTGGACAAGTTTTTCTCCTGGACAGTGTCAGACTGGGGCATGAAGGGCCCACCGGGGGAATGCAGTGGTAGGGGCCCTTGTTTTTAGGGGTGTGGCCAGCTGCCACAGAGCCTTGGCTAACCATTAGAGTGTGCATGGCCAGGGTCCCTTGATAAATATATATGTATAGCAAATACTTCTAGTGCATGCATGATAAATGATAATGTACCAGATTAATAACAGCAATGCACTGTAGAGAATACAACATAGTCATGTGCTGTGGATAGTTTAACATGCGCATAATGTACAGTATAATTCAAGTGCACAGTCTTGAACCTCTTCCTAGAAGAGGAGGTGGGGCCCACAGGGGGGTTACCCCTATGCCAATGTGCAGTGCCATAACTAGGCATTTTAGCGCTGTGTGCGAGAAACAGCGTTGTTGCCCCCCCCCCCCATTTGTAAGACAGGAGCAGTGCGCGCCGCAGGCGCGCAAAAAATATATAGGGGCATGGCTTCATGGGGAAGGGGCGCGGCCACAAAATAAAACCCATTCATACTACGGTGCACAGTAGTCTCCATTATTCAAATTACGTTGCACAGTAGAGCCACTACACGAGGTAGAGCCCCTTTTACACATTACGGCAGACACTCCCCCTTTTTTTACACATTACGGCAGACAGCGTCCCCTTTTTACACATTATGGCAGACAGCGTCCCCCATTTTACACATTACGGCAAACAGCGTCCCCTTTTTACACATTACGGCAGCCAGTCCCCCTTTTTACACATTGCGGCAGCCAGTCCCCCTTTTTACACATTGCGGCAGCCAGTCCCCCTTTTTACACATTGCTGCAGACAGAATAGATAGATAGAGAGAAAGATACTTACCATCTCTCCCCGCTGGAAGTCAGGCTCCTCGTGCTGGCAGATCCCGGGTAGTTGCAGGGGTGAACCTACTACCATACCACACGGTACATGCCCAATCTCGTCCGATCTTGGAAGCAATACAGTGTTGGGCCTGGCAAGTATCAGGCTGGGTGACCACCTGGGAATACTGGGTGTTGTAGGTTCCCTCTTGCACCACTTCAAAGGTACAACCACCCTGCATGGTCTCTAATACATATGTGTATTTACGCCAATTATACATTACGATCTTTTTAAAAAAATATTCATGGATACAGAAACCCTTTCTGTTCATGGGGTTTAATTCAGAACTTGATTTCCCCATGGGGGTCTATTTTGTGCCATATTATTAAGAAGAAAATGAAAAGTTATGTTTTAATATTAACCATTTAAGTGCTCTAGGTTACTTCTTTTTTTCTTCTCTTGCATCTGATTTAGAAGTACAACATACTTGCCTACTCTACTGGAAGTTGTGGGAAACTCAATTATTCAAGAAGTCCCCCCGCATCCATGGAAGAGTAGGCAAATCTCTCGCATCCGCCTGCTTCCTAGTGAAGCGGACAGGATTGAATGAAAGTCACCAAAATTGCGTCAGAGGGTGTACGGCTTAGTAACGCAAATCACTGCATTTAGCCCCTACTATAGTTTAAGCCTAGCCCCGCTCCTCCCAGTCTTTAGCAGCGTCTCCACTCCGTACTTATCCTGGAGAGGAGACAGAAAATGTAGGCAAGTACACTACTGTATATGGACAAAAGTATTCGGACGCCTCACCATTACACTAACAGGGACTGTAATAACATTGTATTCAAATACATACACTTTAATATTGAATTGGCCCCCCTTTTGCTGCTATAACAGTTTCCACTTTTCTTGCTTGAGTGTTTCTGTGGAAATTTGTGCCCATTCATTCTGTAGAGCATGTATGAGGTCAGGCACTAATGCTGGACGACTAGGCCTAACTCGCAATCTGTCCTGCCGTTATCAAAGGCAATGCACCAAACCTCTTTTTTTGAATACGGGTTGAACCCGATGGGTATTCTGCCTCTTTTCAACCTCATTAACTATGTCTTTCCATGACATGACGTTATCACCTTAACTTCGACAAGTTGGCGATAAATTTCAGCTGCTGATATGCCCGTTTGTTACACACACCAGTGCTAACAGGAGTATACCGGTGTATGAACAGAGAGGGAAGCGAAGCAAACGAACTCACAGACAGTATAACATAACATACACAGGAGGTGATGGAATAACTAATAAACACAAAGTGAACGGAGAAGCCCAAAGGCTCAGGAATTGGGTGTCTCCCTAGTGTCAGGAATGCTCAGATGGAATAGAGCGGACAATGAAGCGAGGTGTAGTGATTTAACATGTGGAGCACCTGAAATGATGTTGCTAAGAGCAACAGAAAAAACCCCAAAGGGTTACCAACGGGTGTGGGAATAAACTCCTTGGTCAGAGATAGAAATATAGACACAAGGAGAGTATCCACAATCCTAACCCCCACTTGCAGCGCACAGGTTCAGCTTACTGCCACTAAACTGACACCTGGACGCCCTGCACAGTGAGGGAGGATTAAGCAAGCAGGTCTGAGAGTACAGCCGCAAACCTGCTGGGTTCACAGAATAGCAAAAGAACCCCAGCAGGTCAAACAACTGACTCCAGTCTTACTGCTAGGTCCGGATTGGCAGAATGAAGTACCGAATCCCAAGGCCTATTCGCAGTAAGCAACAAGTAAATACAAAGTCACACAGTACTAGCTAACTCTCTGGAACTGACTAACAAAGATTCAGCAGCATTTGCCTAGCCTGAGAGGATGGTTTATATAGCAGGTGCTGTCCACGCCCCACTCAGACCTCACAGACTGTGAGCACAAAACCAGCGCCGGATTCCCTGCCGTGCACAGAGCCTGTAACCACTACACAGTAAAAACCCGGACCGGAGTATCAGCTGCGCTCAGGTTACTTCGCTAACACTTGCCTCCCGGTTGCCATGGCGACGTGGCAGCACAGAGCAGGAGATCCTAACAGTACCCCCCCTCTGACGAGGGGTCAAAGAACCCCTACCACCGGGTTTATCGGGGAACTGCGAGAAGAAAGAGCGTATCAGTCTGGGGGCATGAAGATCACAACTGCGCATCCACGACCGCTCCTCCGGGCCATACCCCTTCCAGTGCACCAAAAATGACAGCCGACCCCGAACCCTTTCAACCACAAACTCCCTCTGACCCCGTATCAGAAGAGGAGAAGGTCTTCCACTGGAAGAAGGATTACTAACCGCCAGTTTTAAAAGGGAACAATGAAATGTTTTATTGATTCCCAATGAACGGGGCAGATCTAACTGAAATGCCACCGGATTGATAACCCAGGTGATCTTATAAGGGCCGATGAACCGGGGGCCTAACTTATGAGATGGCTGTCTCAACTTCAAATTCTTGGTGGACAACCAGACGAAGTCTCCTAATTTGAAGCTGCAGGGTCTTCTCCGCTTATCAAAAACCCTTTTGGTCACTAATGACACAAACACAAGGGCTTTCTTCACTTTCCTCCAAATACCCCTAAGGACCGAAACAACAGAGGAACCACCAGGCGTGGAATCCAGGGGGTCAAAAGAATTGGCCTTAGGATGATGCCCATACACACAAAGGAAGGGAGAGATCCCTGTAGCAGAGTGAGCCGCGTTGTTATAGGCAAACTCCGCCATGGACAGATGAGCAACCCAGTCAGTATGACACTTGGAGACATAACACCTGAGGAACTGCTCCAAGGACTGGTTCACCCTCTCAGTCTGCCCATTAGACTGTGGATGGTAGCCTGACGACAAACTCACAGAAATCTGGAGATCAGAACAAAATGCCCTCCAGAATTTGGCCACAAACTGGGATCCACGGTCAGAGACCACATCAAGTGGCAACCCGTGGAGGTGCACAACATGCTGCATAAATAACTCAGACAGGCGTCTGGCCGATGGCAACCCAACCAGTGGAACGAAATGCGCCATCTTCGAAAACCTGTCAACGACAACCCAAATGGCTGTCATCCCCGAGGATTTGGGCAAGTCCACCACAAAATCCATGGAAATGTGGGTCCATGGCTTAGACGGAATAGAGAGTGGATGTAATGGGCCGACAGGAACCCCTCTAGGAGTTTTATTTCGGGCACAAACGTCACATGCCCGAACCCACTGATCCACATCCCTAGCCACGAGGGCCACCACACCGCCCTAGACAGCAACTCCCGAGTTCTGGCAATACCCGGATGCCCTGCCGACCTCTTGGCATGGAATTCCAGGAACACTCGCTGTCTTAACCTAGGAGGCACAAACAAGAGACCTACCGGAAGGTCTGGAGGAGCCTGCTCCTGTGCTCTAAGGACTAATGACAAGAGGTCCTGGGTAATGCCCACTTTAATACATGATGGGGACACAATGGGCAATGGCTCCTCGGTGGTCTCTTGAACTGGAGCAAAACTCTGCGAGAGCGCATCAGCCTTGATGTTTTTTGACCCAGGGCGATATGTTATCAAAAAATTAAAGCGAGCAAAAAACAAAGCCCATCGTGCCTGCCTGGCATTGAGCCGCTTCGCTGACTCTAAATATGCCAGATTCTTATGGTCGGTGAGAATTGAGACCACAAACTTAGCCCCCTCAAGCCAGTGTCTCCACTCCCCGAGTGCATCCTTTATAGCCAACAATTCCCGGTTACCCACATCATAATTCATCTCGGCAGACGAAAATTTACGGGAAAAGTAAGCACAGGGATGAAGGCGATTATCAGACACCCCCATCTGAGAGAGCACTGCCCCAATACCTATCTCAGAGGCATCCACTTCTACCACAAAAGGACGCTCTGGATCTGGGTGTCGCAGCACCTTGGCCGAGACAAATGCCCTTTTGAGACGGGCAAAGGCCGCTTTGGCCTCACAAGACCAGTGAGCAACATCCGCCCCTTTCTTAGTGAGTGCCACCAAGGGGGCCACTATAGACGAAAATCCAGCGATAAACCGTCTATAAAAATTTGCAAAGCCCAGAAAACGCTGAAGCGCCTTCAAACTAGTGGGCTGCACCCAATCCAGGACTGCCTGTACCTTAGAACCCTCCATTTGGAAACCTTCTGAGGAGATAATATACCCTAGAAATGCGATTTGCTGGACTTCAAACTCGCACTTCTCCAGCTTCGCCCCAAGCTGGTGGTCTCTGAGTTTCTGGAGGACTAAGCGTACATGCTTCCGATGTTCCTCCAGGGAATGAGAGAAGATTAGGATGTCATCTAGATAAACAACTAAGAATCTATCCAAATATTCCCTGAGCACATCGTTCATGAATTCCTGGAAGACTGCCGGG
Source organism: Pseudophryne corroboree (assembly GCF_028390025.1). Classification (NCBI taxonomy): domain Eukaryota; kingdom Metazoa; phylum Chordata; class Amphibia; order Anura; family Myobatrachidae; genus Pseudophryne; species Pseudophryne corroboree. The sequence continues at coordinate 232,000,074 of NC_086453.1, forward strand.
GCATTAGAGAGCCCAAAAGGCATCACCAAATATTCATAATGCCCTGAGTGGGTATTAAAGGCAGTCTTCCATTCATCCCCCTCTCTTATTCGGATTAGATTGTAAGCACCGCGTAGGTCAATCTTAGAAAAAATGGTGGCAGTACGAAGCTGGTCAAACAAAACCGAAATGAGAGGCAGTGGGTACGAGTTTTTAATCGTGATACGGTTGAATTCCCTGAAGTCGATGCAGGGTCGCAACGAACCGTCCTTTTTACCCACGAAGAAGAACCCCGACCCAACTGGGGACTGTGAGGGTCTGATAAATCCCTTAGCCAAGTTCTCCTGAATGTACTCTGCCATAGCCTGAGTCTCAGGACGTGACAGGGAGTACAACCTGCTCTTGGGAAGCTTAGCATCCGGCAACAAATCAATGGCACAGTCAATAGGGGCGATGGGGAGGTAGTACCTCCGCAAATTTTTTGGAGAACACATCCGCAAAATCTGCATAACATCCTGGCAATCCTGGCAAACTTAGCTGCGAGAGCCTGACTGGAAGGCTCAAGCAACTCCTGAAACAATCACTACCCCAACTAAGAATCTCCCCAGAGACCCAGTCAAATTGAGGGTTATGGGCCCTTAACCAGGGTAACCCCAAAACCAATGGGGCAAAAGAACAGACAGTCACATAAAAAGACAATTTTTCAGAGTGTGTGGCTCCAATAAACAAAGGAATTTGGCTGGTGCAGGAGGTAATTTTACCCTGGGACAATGGTGCCCCCTTTTAACCCACAGATCTCAATCTCTGATGCCAAAGGTACTGAGGGAACAGAGTGTTCCAGGGCGAATTGACGGTCCATGAAAACCCCAACGGCCCCACTGTCAACAAAGGCCTCAGTCTTGACAGTTTGACGGAGGATCTCCAAAGTCACCGGAATGAGAAAAGTCTTTTTGGGAAATTCTGACTTCTGGCCTGACAGGATATTTCCCATCACCCTCAGGCCCTGAAGTTTTCCGGTTTTTCTGGGAAGGATACTACAACATGACCTTTATTCCCACAGTACAAACACAAACCCTGCTGTCTCCTCCGCGTCTTCTCACGCGAGGAGAGGCGGGTAGCCCCAATCTGCATAGGCTCCTCGGAATATTCCTCAGAGTCTGAGGTTCCCTTGGGAAAAAAGGAAACTGCGGTCTCCCTTTCAAGCCTACGCTCTCTCAGCCATCTATCCACCCGGATGGATAACTGCATGAGCTGATCTAAGCTATCAGGCGAGGGATATTGTACCAGTTGGTCCTTTATCTGGTCAGAAAGGCCCCTTCGGTACTGGTTTCTCAGGGCTGGGTCATTCCACTGGGTATCATGAGCCAACCTCCGAAACTCCGTACTATAAACCTCAGCTGGCCGTCGCCCTTGCTTAAGAACCGTAATCTGAGCCTCGGCTGAAGCCATCTTGTCAGGGTCATCATACAAAATGCCCAGTGCCGTAAAAAAAGCATCAACACTTTTAAGCGACGGACAGTCAGGCTGTAACCCATATGCCCAGACCTGTGGGTCTCCTTGTAGCAAGGAAATCACCATGCCCACCCGCTGAATCTCCGACCCAGAAGACTGGGGCTAAGCCTGAAATATAGCTTACAGCTCTCCTTGAAACAAAAGAACTGCGAGCGATCTCCAGAAAAACGATCCGGGAGATTTACTTTCGGCTCCTTAACCCCTGAACTTGCCGCTGCTGCTGCGGGAGCTCCGCTAGCGGCCTGCGGGGTGTTCATTTTAATGGACATCTCATTAAATTGTCGAGTCAGGACCTGCACCTGATCGACCACCTGTTGCAAAGTATTTTGAGGGGTATGCTCCATATTCCCACAAAATTTCAACAGGAGTAGGGCTGCTGAATATGTTACACACACCAGTGCTAACAGGAGTATACCGGTGTATGAACAGAGAGGGAAGCGAAGCAAACGAACTCACAGACAGTATAACATAACATACACAGGAGGTGATGGAATAACTAATAAACACAAAGTGAACGGAGAAGCCCAAAGGCTCAGGAATTGGGTGTCTCCCTAGTGTCAGGAATGCTCAGATGGAATAGAGCGGACAATGAAGCGAGGTGTAGTGATTTAACATGTGGAGCACCTGAAATGATGTTGCTAAGAGCAACAGAAAAAACCCCAAAGGGTTACAAACGGGTGTGGGAATAAACTCCTTGGTCAGAGATAGAAATATAGACACAAGGAGAGTATCCACAATCCTAACCCCCACTTGCAGGGCACAGGTTCAGCTTACTGCCACTAAACTGACACCTGGACGCCCTGCAAAGTGAGGGAGGATTAAGCAAGCAGGTCTGAGAGTACAGCCGCAAACCTGCTGGGTTCACAGAATAGCAAAAGAACCCCAGCAGGTCAAACAACTGACTCCAGTCTTACTGCTAGGTCCGGATTGGCAGAATGAAGTACCGAATCCCAAGGCCTATTCGCAGTAAGCAACAAGTAAATACAAAGTCACACAGTACTAGCTAACTCTCTGGAACTGACTAACAAAGATTCAGCAGCATTTGCCTAGCCTGAGAGGATGGTTTATATAGCAGGTGCTGTCCACGCCCCACTCAGACCTCACAGACTGTGAGCACAAAACCAGCGCCGGATTCCCTGCCGTGCACAGAGCCTGTAACCACTACACAGTAAAAACCCGGACCGGAGTATCAGCTGCGCTCAGGTTACTTCGCTAACACTTGCCTCCCGGTTGCCATGGCGACGTGGCAGCACAGAGCAGGAGATCCTAACACCGTTAGACACAGAAATCTGATCCCACTAATTATGCACTTCAGTGTTTGACCATGTTTCCGCAAGCCCCTCCATCTTGATTAGGGAGGCCAATCCCGGGATCGGGATCGGTGGGATCCCGGGATTTAGGCCCAAAAATGCCGGGATTTGAATCCCGGGATTGGAGTCTCCAATCCCGGGATTCACGGGATTACATTGCGCGTGTCCAGGGAAGGTGGGTGTAAGTAATACTACTTACTATTAGGCGGGCGGCAGCCATGGACACACGCTGAACGCGGCGGTACTTCAAATGTAGCGCCGGCTGCCAGCCAATCAGAGCTGGCGGGCCGGCAGCCAATCAGGGAAGCTGCCGCGGTAGCCAATCAGGAGCGACTGCTGCGGCCACTTCCCCAGCCACTTCCCTGGTTGGTTGGCGGCCGGCGCTTCATTTGAAATGCCGCCGCGTTCAGTGTGTCCATGGCTGCCACACACCTAATAGTAAGTAGTATTACTTACACCCACCCTCCCTCCGTGCAGTGCTCTCTAACAGCCTCCCTCCCGCGCCGCTACCTACAGCCTCCCTCCCGCGCCGCTACCTACAGCCTCCCTCCCACGCCGCTACCTACAGCCTCCCTCCCGCGCCGCTACCTACGCCCTCCCTCCCGCGCCGCTACCTACACTAACCCTTCTGCGCCGCTACCTACACCCTCCCTCCCACGCCACTACCTACACTAACCCTTCCGCGCCGCTACCTACACCCTCCCTCCCGCGCCACTACCTACACTAACCCTTCCGCGCCGCTACCTACATCCTCCCTCCCGCGCCACTACCTACACTAACCCTTCCGCGCCGCTACCTACACCAACCCTCCGTGCAGCTACCTACACCCTCCCTCCAGCGCTGCTCCCTACATCCTTCTCCACTGCCCTTCACTGATCCCTACTGCAATCCCGGGATTGAGCGTTTTACAATCCCGAATCCCGGATTTAAAAAAATTGCCCGGGATTGGCCTCCCTAATCTTGATGTTGGGACAGCATGACTGATATGAGGCGCAGTCTAATGGCCGTGAGGAGATGCAGTGGTCTACCTGCTCTGGCCTGGTGGGAAATTAGAATGCAATAGGGAACATTACACAGATGAGAGGTCTTGTTACCTTACTTATTGAGCCATCCTCATATATGCCTAATATTATATAGTATATGCCCAATATTAGAGTGAATATGCCGAATATTAAAGTGTATATGTTCAGTATTAAAGTGTATTTCTTTATATTTTTTGGTTCAGCTTATGTTTGATATATAAACTATAACAGTCTTGTTTTTAGTAGCACAGTCCTGAATTCATGCTGGCAGAAATATAACTTGTATAGTAAGTTACTGAAAATGGAGACTATGGGCCGGATTCAAATGATATCGCACCAGCTATCTCCCGTCTAAAGTGACGGGAGATAGAGGGGCGATATGCAAATGTGCCCCGTTATCGCACTGATCGCGCTCATTACAGTCTGATTTAGGCAAGTCAAGCGCCTAAACCCGACTAAAGTAATGGGCGCGATCGTGAAGAGTCCCGTTTGGGTGCCCAAATGGGTCTCTTCACACGCATTTCAGCTCGCTACCTCCGGGGGTACCGAGCTCAAATTAAGTTATCATGCCCGTCGGCAGTAACATTAGAATACCGCTGGTGGGCGCGATCGCGGACGGGAGGGGGAGCTGCATTTTGAATCCGGCCCTATGTATTTGTACTCCAGTAATGGCAGGCATCTGGATTAGGATCCCCTTCATATCTGTCTATATTTTGTGTTGTAACGGAGAAGAGCGTTTACTATTGGATTTGCAGGCGTTGTCCTATAGCCCTTTATGCTGATTACCATTTCGTTTCCACAGAAACAAGCATTATAGAAGCATTAATGAATATGAAATACCCTCATTAATATAGTGTTTTGCTAGTTCAGTACACTTGATAATTTAATTTTAAACATATCTTCTGTTTCTACCAAGTGATTGACTTAAAGGGCATTTGGTATCTCAAAAACAGCGAAAGTGTCATGTCTGTACGTAACCCTGATTCTGGGTACTTGTCAAATAATGTGATTTTATCGCTGCATGAAAATGACCTTACCAGTCATAAATCTGCAGGAGCACAATGACTGCGCCATTTGTTGTAGTTAGACCAGAGGAGGCTGCTTCATTTGGCATTTGTATTTTGCAGAATCCTCTTTTATGTATCTCCAAATCCATTTATTGCACATAAAATTCATTGGGATGGATGGCGTGTGCGGCAGCCAAGTCTGTGCAGCAGACAGCTTCTGAGGGACACACAAGTGTCTGTTCTCATACACTGCGGCTCTCGCCAGCCAGATTCCAGTAGTGGATTAGATGCCTCATGCATTTCTAAATGGGTCTGAAAAGAGGAACAGGAGGTGAGCTAATAGCTACTGTGATATCAGGGCATTCTATTAATCTCATAGAAAAGTGATTAAAGTTCTATATGTTAGACTAAACTCCAATGTTACATTATGGTACCAAGCTAAGAGGGGGCTGGTCACCTCCGTACAGTGCCAGATTAAGGGAGACATGTACTAAGCAGTGATAAAAGTGAGAAGTGAGCCAGTGGAGAAGTTGCCCATGGCAACCAATCAGCATTGACATAACATTTATAATTTGCATACTATAAAAATATACAGAGCAGCTGATTGGTTGCCATGGGTAGCTTCTCCACTGGCTCACTTTTATCACTGCTTAGTACATGTCCCCCTAAGGTCCACATGGGCCTGGAGCTGATATTTAGCAAGAGCCTACTGTGTGCCTCGGCAGCAGGTGTGACAAGCGCTGCGGTGGTGTGAATAGTGATGTGGGTGTGTGACCAGTGTGGTGTGGGTGTGGTCTAAATAGGGGGTGTGGCCTGTGCCACGGGTGTGGCTATCTCGATGGTGGTCAAAGCCAGTGCCTACCTTCAACCACTTGGTGCTATAACAAGAAAAAGTTTGTAACCACTATATAATATAGAGAATCAGTGACCACCATATGATACAGAGAGCATGTCCGTGACCAGAGAGCTGTATCAACATGCACAGGAGGTGGAAAGTGGAGAATTGATGGGGCAAAACATAGCTGGTGTGGAAAGATTAGAAAAGGAGGGGGAGGGGGGGGGGCAATACAGAGGAGATAGGGAAATGGGAGCAGAGATAGGGGCTAAACAGAGCAAACAGGGAACTGAGGGCTCATGCGACACAGTTACTGATATAGATACTTATTGACACAGGCACCACTTACCGACACAGACATCTCTTACTGACACAGACACACTTGCAGACAGATACAGCTTACCTACAGACACCCCTTACTGACACAATTACAGATATAGACTGCCTTACTTAGACAGACACTTACTGAAATACGTATTGACACACACACCACCTACTGACACAGACTTACTGATACGTACCACGTACTGACACCTACACAGACACCTCTACTGACACAGACACTGCTTACTGACATATATCACTTATGAACACAGACACCCCATACTGACATATTCCACTTACTAACACAAACCTTTATTAACACAGACACCATTTACTGACAGATGGCACTTACGGACACAGACACCACTTATTGGCACATACATATTTAATAACAGACACCCCTTACTGACAAAGATACAACTTAGTGACACAAACACTCTTATACCCATTATTCCACTAGAAGTTTCAGGTCTGGGCCGGGATCTGGAACACGGTTCCAAGCCAGATCAGACCCGAGACGGACCCTTTTTGCACTTTTCCATTCCCTGGTCGGCTCAGTTTACACTGCACCTGGGTGCAGTGTCTTCTGGACTGCGCTTGGAGGTGACGTCATCTCCAAGCACCGGGAAAACCAGCAGATCAGAACCCTCGAGGCATGGCCTTGGTCCCGTTAGGCCACGCCCCCAATGCGATGCTGCCCACCGTCACGCTGGGATCAAGCCCAGCACTCTGGAAGCTGCTGGGCTGCCCCCAGCCTCCGGCACAAGCTTTCCCGGCCAGTGCTGCTGTCTGCATAGCAGGACAGACAGCATATGCTGTCCCTCCCAACCTCCCGCGTGACACTGCGGTCAGGGTGGAATGGGCTCTTAACATGCTGTAAACGGGTCCCGGGTCAGATGACCTGGGTAACCCGTTTACACTACACTGTTACCTGGGTCATTCCCGTCCCCACCCAAGTAGCTACCCAGGTAGGTTTTTTCAGAGGGAGCCATTTCCACTACCAAAAAAACAGGGTCGATGTGCGCCCCCGTGCAAAAACCCGGGTTTTTTGAGCTAGTGGAAAAAGGGGTATTACTGGCCTCACACATGAATATGCTGCACTCATACCCATATTTCCCTCTGTCTCTCAGTTACACCCACCACATTACCCTCTGCCTCAGTGACATGACCACATTGACCTGTTTCTCAGTGACCCCCCTCGCCACATTCCCCTCTGTCTCTTAGTGACTGCCCCCACATTCCTTTCTGTGTCCGTGACACCCCCACATTTTCCTGTCCTGTCTCTCAGTGACCCTCCTCCCCACATTCCCGTCTCTCAGTAACCCACAAACATTCTCCTCTCTCTCTGTCAGTGACCATCTCACACACACTCACATTCCCCTCTGTTTCTCAGTGACACCCGTTCCCCCTCCCACCTCACACACAATCCCCTCTTGGCGGCATCCTCACCAGTGAAAAGATGCTGACCGCCAAGCACTCTCCTGGCCCAGGCACATCTCAGGCATCCACAGATTACAAATGGTAAACTGCCATGTTGGCTGGGAGCACAAGGGAGGGCGGTTACCGGGCCACATCTAAGCTGGAAGATGAGCTCTGTGCAGCCGGCCTAGAGCTTAAGTGCATTGTCAGCCCCTACTGTAGGAGCCAGAGGTAGCCCCCTTTCTATACAGGCCAGGTACTCCTGTCCAGCAGTCCCCCCAACCCCTGACACAGCCCTGGACACGGACATCCCTTACTGACCGATACCACTTACCTATACAGACATCTCTAATGGACACAGATAGCCCTTACGGACACAAACACCTCTTACTGACACACTTACTGACATACAGTAGACACCCCTTACTGACAGACACAATAGGGGGTATTCAATTGTTTGAAAAGTCATTTGTATGTCTGTTTTTTTCCTATCTAATAGACAGGAAAAAACAGACACCCAACCGACTTTTCAAACAATTGAATATCCCCCACTTACTGACACAAACACACTGATATACACTTACTGACACACACTTAGATACACAGACACTCCTTACTGATACAAACATATTTACTGACAGATACCACTTACTAAAACAGACGACCCTTACTGACACAGATGCCACTTTTTGACACAGTTGCCACTTATTGGAACATTCAAACTTACTGACAGACACGCCTTACTGACACAGATACAACTTACTGTCACAGACCACTTACTGAGACACCCCTTACTGACACAGACACTACTTATTGACAAATAACACTTATTAGCACATAAATACTTACTAACACACACCTTTTACTGACACAGATACAACTTACTGATACCACTTACTGACACACATGACACAGATACCACTTACAAACACAAATAAACTAACTTCATCAGACACCACTTACTGACAGACACCACTAACTGACACACACAACACAAACTTACTGACATTCACCACTTATAGGCATTACTTACTGACATAAACGCACAACACAGGCACTACTTACTGACACACACACAAAATGCAAAACCTACTGACACAGACACTACTTACTGACACACACACCACAAAATGTACTGACACCACTTACTGACAGACACTACTTACTGACACAAAAACACAACACTTACTGACACCGACACCATTTACTGACAGACACTACTCAATGACACACACAACACAAAACTTACTGACACAGACACCAGTAACTTACAGATACTACTTACTGACACACACAACATAAAACTTACTGACACAGACACCACTTACTGACAGACACTACTCACTGACACAGACACACACGCACAACACAAAACCTACTGACAGACACCACTCACTGACACAAAAACACAAAATGTACTGACAGACACTACTTACTGACACACACAACACTAAACTTACTGACACAGACACTACTCACTGACACGTACAACACAAAACTTACTGACACAGACACCAGTAACTGACAGACACTACTTTCTGACACACACACACAACATAAAGTTACTTACAGACACCACTTAATGACACACACACACACACACACACACACACACACACACACACACAACTCTTACTGACACACACACAACTCTTACTGACACACACACAACACACAACTTACTGACACACACACAACACACAACTTACTGACACACACACAACACACAAAACTTACTGACACACAACGCAAAAGCTACTGACACAGATACCACTTACTGACAGACACTACTTACTGACACACACAACACAAAACTTACTGACACAGACACCAGTAACTGACAGACCCTACTTAGACACACACACACACACACACACACACACAACACAAAACTTACTGACACAGACCCAACTTACTGACAGACACTACTTACTGACACAGACACACAACACTTACTGACACATACACACACAACTTACTGACAGACATTACTCACTGACACACACCCGCAACACTTACTGACAAATACACACACAACACACAAAACTTACTGTCATAGACACCACTTACAGAGGAGGAGGGGAGATTACAGGGCCTAGTGTGGGTTGAGAGTCACCGAAAAGACAGTAGCCCCTCCCCAGACTCTTCCCCTCTTATTGTTGCATTTTCCTGTTGGGAAGCTGCAGCGGGGATGGTAAGCATAAACATGTATTTTGGATTGGCAGGGGGCGGAGGCTCATGTTGAATAGGGGTGGAGCTTTGGGCAGAGCCTCATATGGATACAGGTCAGGAAAGGCAAGTTCAGTGCCGTGGTGGGGTAAATGTGCAGCCGGAGGTGAGTGAGCTGCTGTGTGTGATGACAGGAAATATTTTTTTCCTGTCAGCGCTGGCTGCCTGCACTGCAGGGAACTCTATGGGCCTATTTTCAATGGAGGGCTTGGAGCTGCAGCTCCATCCGCCCCATTGTTAATCCAGCCCTGCCTACGTAGTCCTGTAGGCTGACTCTATAGCTTATCAGTGTAATAGGAACTCCTAACCCCAACTGTATCAATTACATCCTGCCACTAGAACCACTGTATGGACCAAAAGGAGAGGTGTTTGAGAAGGGAGGGCTAAGCAGTTAAAGGGGAAGCTGGGATCACCACGGCCTCCTAATGTCCACACTGCTCTCAGTAGAGCAGATCGAGGACCTGGGTAGCTGAAGCGGCGTCACTAGTCCCTTCCCCAAAAAGTTGCTATGAAGCTTGGTGTTGCTGTGTTCTGACCTTGACTGGCAGGGGGCAGATAATGTGACTTGTGCTCTCCAGTCAGCTACTTTGCTACCTCTGACTGGTACCTAAACTGAAAACTACGGATATTCAGTTGTTCTCACCTCCAATCCTCAAGTGCCCCTAACAGGTCATGTTTTAAGGAAAATTGTCTGTGGAAACAGGTAACAATTTTTGACACAGCAAAATATATGACCTTACCTGTGCATGATTAAAGAAATCCAGAAAACATGACTCGTCGAGGGTACTTGGATTTGAGTTTAGATCTACTGATTTATTTCATTTTCATTATTAACCCGTCTGTGATTGCCGTCTGAAGTGGAAAAGACAAAAATGGCTGCCGTCATACCTTGCCTCAGTATTTCTCTGATACACATCTGCACTGCACTGTTGTGAACATCAAAGAATAATGGCAAGAGAATCGGCACATTAGTTAATGTCCGACTTTCTTTGTGGGTACTTTTGCAATTTTCTCTGTACCAAAGGAGAAAGAACTAAATTGTATTAAATAGCAGGCAGACAGCAAGACTTTTATGGAAATAATACTGGATTCTGAAAATGTCTGGTCTTTGTGTACAGGTCAGAAAAACAACCTACCTGCCTAAAACAGGAATAGTAAGTCTTAGCTTCCTGATATACCGCTCCCAGAATCCTCAGCCACAGCAGTATAGCGGCAGCTACTGGGGTCCTCCAGGTCACTTTCCCTGATCTTGCATTTCACACAAACTACCTCTATTCATCCCCTTCAGAAATACAGTTCTGCTATTCTCTGTTAATGACATTCTTATCTACTTGTCCTGCAGTTGGATAATCTTCTCCGAAATTCAGATGTGAAGAGGGATTTTAGAAGCATCCGTGTCCGAGACCTGGGGCCAAGCAACTCCATCAGAGCCATAGTGGAAGCACATTTCGATCCAGGTTTGCTAATTCAGACAGACATATGAAATGTGCAGTGAGAGTAATTAGATTGCGCCTGGTTTATTTTACTTAGAACCACCTTGTCATGATCAAGGCTGTGATTGACTAGAACAGCAGACTTTTTGCATTAGTTATGCCATACAGTCTAAATATGTACACAGACTGGCAGGAAAAGCAGAACATGCTCATACTTATACAGTGTCAGTGACCCTAGGTGAACCACAGATTGGCACGTCTGTTCTGTACTGTCTCTGGTAGGCATATTTCCAAACATGGGCTTTCTCTGCATGCAGAGTATGTTTAGATGAGGCTTTAAAAAAAAAGACAATTGAGATATAAGATTTTTTGGGGGGTTTAGAGCTTACACTAAAAATGATAAGGGAAATGACAGATCCTGAGGTTGTAGTCCCCTTCCTAGGGGTTGGGTCCAAGATCCCGACAATCAGAATGCTGGTGGTCAGAATACTGACAGCGGCATCCTGACACATTTAGGTAAGTAAACTAACCCTCCCTGCCCACAGCCTAACCCTATCCCTCCCCTCACGCAGCCTAACCTAGTGCTGTTCTACTGACCGCCTGCATCCTATTTGTCGGAATGCCTCCTACATTCCTTTCCTAGTCGGGACTCTCACAAACAGACAGTAGTATCTAGTCAATTATTACTTACAAGAATCCTGTGCTGTCTGTCATGAGCTGTGACCATACCCTCCTTCCCACACACTGGCCGTCAGCTGGACCCCCAGCCTAGAGGATGGGGCAGGAATCCCTCCCTGGGGCAGGAGCCTTGTCCACTTCCTTCCTCACACACCTTGGCTTCTGCACAGTCCCCTGCTAGGGACTGCAACCCACATGGTGCAACCAAAACCTCCAACAGCCACTGCTACCTAGCCTGAGCAGTTCACAAACTCAGTTGCCCAGCATAAGTAATGAAGGACAGGGTCAGGGATTCCCCACAGGGAAATTCAAGAGTGATGTCCAGCGTAAGATGGACGATAGGGATGCCAATAAAGCCTGCACTCAGGGTGACCCTGTTTAAAGAGCATAACAACACACAGGGGCTGTTTTGCTTTTTTTATGTTATCACCCATTTCCACATGTTTAGTTTACTTCTGCTCCTGGCATACCTTGCGTCCTGAAAAGATAGTATAATTTGTTTGTGTAAATGAAGAGGCCTGCTCTACAAGAAGAGATTTGTGTACATTTAGATTATCTAATGTTGGCTTCCTCTAATGCCTACTGCTTTGCACAGATGGTCCCCAGGGAGCAGTTCCATCCCAAGTGCAGTATGTTCTGAGGCTGTGTTGGGCAGCTGGTGCTCCTACATTAGGAAAGTGAGAGCTCTCTAATGAATAATGCCAGCAGGATACAATTGGGTTGCATTGTCTCATTTTCTTTATTTCAGCTACTAGCCTGACATCCCTGGATGTGCAGAAAGCATTATTGGCAAGGCTCAAGAGCGCCAAGAAGAAGGCAATTACTGTAAAGAAGCCCATTCAGGACAACGTGAAGTTTTTGGACTTCGGTGAGATCCCTGGTACATTGTCCTGTTTAATTTTCAACTCTAGAACTCATTATCCTAGCGGGAAATATTGTTTTGGATTTTTGGATTTCCCGATGCAGACATGGGCCCTCATTCCGAGTTGATCGGTCGCAAGGCGAATTTAGCAGAGTTACACACGCTAAGCCGCCGCCTACTGGGAGTGTATCTTAGCATCTTAAAATTGCGACCGATGTATTCGCAATATTGCGATCACAAACTACTTAGCAGTTTTAGAGTAGCTCCACACTTACTCTGCCTGTGCGATTAGTTCAGTGCTTGTCGTTCCTGGTTTGACGTCACAAACACACCCAGCGTTCGCCCAACCACTCCCCCGTTTCTCCGGCCACTCCTGCGTTTTTTCCGGAAACGGTAGCGTTTTCAGCCACACGCCCATAAAACGCCGTGTTTCCGCCCAGTAACACCCATTTCCTGTCAATCACATTACGATCGCCGGAGCGATGAAAAATCCGTGAGTAAAAATACTATCTTCATAGCAAAGATACTTGGCGCAGTCGCAGTGCGAATATTGCGCATGCGCACTAAGCGGAATTTCACTGCGATGCGATGAAAAATACCGAGCGAACGACTCGGAATGAGGGCCATGATGTTTTGGCCTGTAGCTGTAACAAATGATTGCTTATAGGGGCATTTATCTCACTGAAGGGATGTTGGCGGGTACTGGCTGGGATTCTTTCCAATGTAAAGGTCAAGCTGTGGTATGTCCAGGGACAGAAATGAAGGCATATTGAGTTCAGGAGACTCGCCATCTTAGCAGATTTACATTGAATGCAGCACTGCTGTTGTAATCACATGAACTCCTTTCTTCTAAGATAATCACCAGAAAATAGTTTACACTTCTGAGTGCGGTAGTAAGCACTTCACCTTCGGTCACCTCCTGGAACCGGGTGGTATTCAGTATGCCAGCTGTTGGGATCCCGACACCCAGCATACCGACAACTATTCTCCCTCTTGGGGGGCCAAGACCCCCCTGGAGGGAGAATAAATAGAATCGCACCACCGAGCCCGCAAGGGGCTCATTTGCACTCGCCCAGCTGTCGATATGCCGGCGGTCGGGATCCCGGTGCCGGTATGCTGTCCGCCGGGATCCCGGCCGCTGGCATACCATGCTACACCCCCTGGAACCTCTGCTGTTGCAGATCATAGGTGGAACCTTTTCCTACAATGGTTCTTGTACTCCAGAACCATTGCTAGGTTCTAAAAGGCCAGGGGCCTGGCTCCACAACCAAGCTAACAGCATTCATAATCAATCCTTCCATGCACATGTGTAAAGTTATAGGTGATGCTACTAATAAGTTTAACTATATGGGGTTCTCCTGCGACAGTTTGAGTGTGCAAAATAAGTACCCAGGAAACTGTGCATGAGGCAGGGGACCTGGGCTGCTGATACCAGGCTTAGCTATACTTCTGTTGTGTCCGCACCTGGAAAATGGGAGTAGTTTATAGCCAGCTAATTCATTGCAGGGCGATCCATAACATTCCATTTCTAAAATCTCCTAAACATTGAGCTCTCATTATTCCTACTTTTGGTGTAATGAACCGCTAGAACATTCTCTGCAAGGAATGCCTGCACAGCAACATGTTGAGGCTTAGAAACTGCAGAAGGGGACTCGCAGCTGCTGTGAGATCAGACTAGCTTCTCAATGAGCCATGCCTAGCTAAAGTAACATCACTGCACAGACACAAAACCATAATTACAAGACAGCGGGGAGAACTGTGCTTACCCACTTTATGGAGAAGGCAGAAATGACTACAGATATTGTATATTGTAGAGGCACTTTCGCTGTGTGAGAAAATGCCATTGTGCAGTACTGGCAATAAGGTCTGCTGGCAGGCCAAACTCTGGAAGAGTATATGGTGCCATTGTGCCAAACCATAACCATATGTAGAAAGTTAGTGATTTGCACTTTGCTCATCAGTGTAAGCTAAATTCAGGTGGAGGAATGACCATAGTTTATTTTATTTGCTGGTTTTGTAAATAGTGCCGAAAGGTTTTGCTGAATGTTATGTTTTCTAACCATGAATTTTTTACTAGACTGGGTACCAGCTATGGTTGCAACCACCACAACAACAGCCGCAACTACCAGCACCATGGCAACTACCGGCACTGTAACAACCACCATACCAGTTCTGGCTGCAACTACCATTGCCACTACACCATTCCCCAGAAGGTTATCAACTGTCAGGACCACTCCTGTACCACTTATACATCACCCAGTCACCACCGTGAGAACAACTACAAGACGGCCGGGCACTACCACCAAGAGGCCGATGACCACTGCCCCTGCAGCAAACAGACGGAAACCATCCAACAAGAAACTCCGACCCTGTGATTCACATCCATGCATGCACGGCGGGACCTGTGAGGATGACGGCAAAGAGTTTACCTGCAGCTGCCCAGCTGGGAAGGGAGGAGCTGTATGCGAGAAAAGTAAGATCACATGTCTACTGGGCTAAGTTCTCAGGATATTTATAAGGTGACTTATCCTTGTAAGTATTCTCATGACCTACATACAGCAGAAGCAGCCATTTTATGGGCTTAGCCAGTAATGATTATACACTATGAACCAGTTGACTAGCGTATATTGGGCCTGATTCAAGGGGAGAAAATACATTTAGATTTTGTTCTGTGCAGGGTAAATACTGGCTGTTTATTTTTACACTGCAATTTTATATTTCCGTTTGCACCCTCCCACCCACCCATATCTAAATCTCTCTGCACATGTTACATCTGCCCCATCTACAGTGCAACATGGTTCTACCCAGTTGCTTTCTTTTTTCTTTACTTACAAACATGGACCAGGCCCATTGAGCACACGCAGATGCAACCATTTACAATGTGGGTGCATTGACCTTTATGACCACAGAGACACTAAATGTGAGCCATGCAGACCAGAAAGTATTTTATATATATATATATATATATATATATATAATTGCCCGGGTGCCCTCCGATTACCTTACGGCAGAAATAGCAAACAGCGACGGATGGCGGCACTCACTCAGGACTTAGTATAGGAATGAAAACTGCAGAGACCAGCTATATATATATAAAATATACAATGATAAGGATGACTTGCAGTAACCCATCAATGACGCAGAGGCGGCCACTTCAGATGCAGACAGCGCAGTATAGGGCCACATGACCCTATTTTTCCGTACATGTATTTATCCTTTGAGTAATGTACACCTGATTTATTTCCAACTCTGCATCAGCCTCTTAGTGCCTCATGCCTCATTAACTTACTAGTTCCTATTGAATTGATTGGCTGCGTCCAGCACACAAAATATCTGCCATCACCGTGCACAGGCCATAGGTAAAATATAATCTTATACTATATGTATGTATCTTTTTATTGTAACTACCAAAACAAGCACATTCTGACCTAAATTACACATTTAGCTTTGAGTGGCCTGAAATAAAACACACATTTCTTCTTACCGATGCTGATGTCAGTGTTCTTAGTTCAAGAATGCTATGTTAATTGCTCCTGTTCGACTAATGGTTTTCTGCAGTACCGCATACCTCATTAACTTCCAACCTACTGTTGCCCTGAGCCCAAAATATAACATAGCCCGCTTCACACACCCTGGGGGAAATCACACTGAAAACCCCTTTAGGGCGTATTGTTATAGCGTTACTGGTAACAATGTGATTATGCTGCGTTTAGGAAACAGAAATGCACTTGTTGGAGCAAGTAACACTAAGTGCAGCCCAAGAATAACCTGTACAATGAGATGTAACATAGAATAATCTATATAATCAGACCTAATAAGTGACATAGAATAAGCAGATATGCTTTGAAAAGAAACACCGCCCTTTAAAACCGAAATGTTATATAGGACATCCCAATCAGCATGAGCTGTTTATTTTCCATAACATCTGCCTATTTTATTACTCACAGGTAAAAAGACCTGCAATAAGGGATATATATTTCAGTAACGTTAAGGCCCCTCCCTGTCCCACAGGGCGCTGGTACAGCCATGCAGGCTGTGCAGGTGGCGTGTGGGGCCCAGACGTGTCATCAAGGGTGGGGCTTCAGCAGGGGCAGGGGTCCACGTGGCAGCTGGCAGATCAGTCGTAAATCAAATTAAAAATAAAAAGATCAGGTGGATGTAGTGGCAGCATTAAAAAGACACACATGCACTCACTCTCTCTCTCTCTCATACACACACACACACACACACACACACACACACACACACACACACACACTTGCAACATGCTAAAAGTATGGTCAAACCACATAACACATGTTATATCATGCCATAGTTGTTATAATGTTGTGTCGCTTAGTATAGTGAAAGAAAGGGCTGAGGGGATGAAAAGGGGGTGAGCCATGAAGATTTTTCAAAGGTGGGTGGTTTAAAATAAAATAAAAAAAAATGTAAATAAAAAACTCTGTACCAATGTTACAATAATTCCCAGTTCCACATCTGGGAACACAAGTCCCACTGTGGGGTGATGTATCAAGAAGGTTGCAGTGGGTAGCTTGATACATGTAAAGGTGTGACACCTTATGAGGAGTACAGTAAATCACCACACATGTACAAAACGCACTCATATGCTTATTATTTTTGCAGGTATTCAGTATTTTATCCCCGGATTTGGAGGGAAGTCTTATCTGGCATTTAAGATGATGAAGGCCTATCACACGGTGCGCATCGCCATGGAGTTCCGCTCCTCTGAGCAGAACGGTCTCCTGCTCTACAATGGCCAGGTCCGGGGAAAGGATTTCATCTCGCTGGCAGTGCTGAATGGCTTTGTGGAGCTCAGGTAGGGGGACTTACCCTGCTGTTCCCAAGTGCTGTAATGTACATTTTATTTCCACTGCTAAAGTATTTGGCACTGTAACTTGTAAATGTTTGTATTCACATTGTGTTACTGTAGTGCATAGTAGTAGTGTCCTGTAATGGCACTCTGTAGCATCTTCACATTCTGCTCTCTGTAGTTATATCACTAAAGTCTACACACACTGTTACAGGATTCTTCTGCATGTTTAGTATTAATTGTGTCACTATTCTGTGCATAATACAGAAGAATACTTCTATGTTTATTGCAAGCTGAACCGTAGTGTACCTATCTGTATGGTACCTCAGCCGTAGCCTTTGTACTACAATGCCATCATATTTTTTCTAACTCAATGATGCTACTACAACTCGTTTTGTACATCGCACTACATACATTGTTATATCTGTGCTTCCTGCAATATCATCTTGTACCTTTCTACATTAATGCCTTCTTCAATAATGTCATTGTATTCCATGCTCTTTTTTTAACTATTCAGTACCCTCAACCATGCTGTATTCTATGCAGTACATTCTACAATGGTGTAACTATACAGAACGTTGTACAATGTTTTACCTATACAGCACATTGTACAATGGTTTCCTTATACAGCACATTGTACAATGGTGAAGATATACTGTACATTATACAATGGTGTAACTGTACAGTGCAATCTACAATGGTTTACCTGTACAGCACATTGTACACCTGTGAATATGTACTGTACTTTGTACAATAGTGTAGCTGAGCAGTACATTGTATAATGGTGTATCTGTACTATACAATGGCGTAGCTGTACTGTACATATACAATGGTGTAGCAGTACAGTACATTATACAATGGTGTAGCGGTACAGTACATTGTACAATGGTGTCTATGTACTGTGCATTGACATTAGTGTAGTTGAGGAGTACATTCTACAATGGTGTATCTGTACTGTACATTGATGTAGCGGTACAGTACATTATACAATAGCTATACAGTACATTATACAATAGCTATACAGTACATTATACAATGGTGTAGCTATACAGTACATTGTACACTGGTGACTATGTACTGTGCATTGACATTAGTGTAGTTGAGAAGTACATTGTACAATGGTGTAGCTGTACTGTACATTGATGTAGCGGTACAGTACATTGTACAATGGTGTAGCGGTACACTACATTTACCAATGTTGTTCCCATACTGTACATTCTACAGTGGTGTCCGTATAATCTAAGCTATGATCTGTTATGTCTTTTCAGGTTTAATACTGGGTCTGGAACTGGAATAATTACCAGTAAAGTTCCAGTGGAGCCTGGTAAGTGGCACCAGCTTGTGGTAAACCGCAACCGGCGTAGCGGTATGTTGTCAGTGGATGGAGAAACTCATGTGACTGGAGAGAGTCCATCAGGTACAGACGGCCTGAACCTAGACACGGATCTGTTCATAGGAGGAGCTCCAGAGGACCAGATGGCTGTGTATGTATTGGCTGGGTGATAACTGAGATCACTTTATGGGACTCCATTTTCTAGAACAGAATGTACAGTAGTGTATGTTTGCGGCCATGTCTATGATGGGGAGGACAGAGGCAGCAAAAGTTTTCAAACATTAATCTTCAGCTTCTTGGTATATCCAGTTATGATGCAGAGGATGCATAGTGTGTTTGGAGTTTACTCTACAGCGGCCTGATTCTTAGCTGTATGCGATGCCAGTGTTCATGTGGTGGAGTGACTTTGTGCATCTGCAATTAGGTGAAAATGTCTGAAAGCCCCTGCGCCACATGTGTTCAGATTGGGGGCGAGTTGTACTAAAAGCAAAATGTGCCAAGCTCCGGAATGCAATACTTTCCAGAGATTAGAGAAGCCTACGGGCTTCTTTTCGCAGTCTTCTCCGAGAGTGATCCAATCGATCCCCCCCCCCTGTGGTGCCCATGCACAGTAGGACTCCTGGGTCATAAATATCTTTTATAAGAGCTGTCCTTCGCGATATTAATCACAATTCTAGATGCATACTGGTGTTATTACGGACGCTATGCATCTCATAAGTGATGGGATGTATCGCATCCAAAATGCAATGCCTAGTACATGCTGCCCAGTGTCAGAAAAGTGATGGGCGTTCCTGGGCGGTGACTGGGAGGTGGCTAATAGAGCCCATAGTCAGACAGAGAGGCTGCACTTGTCATAGAGCTGGAACAAGTTTCCATGGTGTGACTGCTGGTGGCGTATAAGGATGCACTAATCAGTATTACAGTGTGTACAGACGCCAAATGTGGGCGTCTCAGACCTTGCACATGTAGCTGTACAGATGTACACAAGGGAAGGCGTTTGTACCAGGATATGCATGAAGTAGCGGACAAGTGACTACCAATAGATAATTCTGCGTGTCACTGAGAATCAGGCCCATAATGTCTCAGTAGAGTAATATAAGGTATGAGAGGAGGCTATTTTAGTTGCTGCCTCAAGTTACGGATTATCTAGGCATGTCACTGTGTGGCCATAACTGTACTGTAAGCACAATCACACTGTTGTTCAGTCTGGTAGATACTAGAGAGAGACAGGCCCTCTCTTCAGCTATTACTGTATACAATGTGCATAGTCTTCATGCATGACTCTATAAATATAACTGGTATACAGTGGGAGAGCAATGAGCTATAGCTCTCTCCATCTGAAAGCATTGAGCGATTACGTTTATGAATTTGCAGTAAGTGTTATATTTAGTGTCCGGATTGATGATGTCACCGGTATGACCGCAGCAATCATACCAATCAGTGTGCAGAATGTGAGAGTGGATGGAGTGTACTATATCACCTGCTTGGTGGCTGCCGGAGTAATAACTGGAGGCTATGAGGCTTTTGGGTGTGGTTCGTTTTATCGACAGTATCTAGGTCGACAATGTTTAGGTCGACCACTATAGGTCGACAGTCACTAGGTCGACATGGATGGAAGGTCGACAGGGTTTCTAGGTCGACATGTGCTAGGTCGACAGGTCTAAAGGTCGACATGAGGATTTTTTTTTTGTGTCGTTTTCTTCGTAGAGTGACCGGGATCCCAAATTAGTGCACCGCGTCCCCTCGCATGGCTCGCTTCGCTCGCCATGCTTCGGGCATGGTGCCTTCGCTTCGCTCAGCACACTTTACCGTTCCAATCGTAGTCCACGTGGATCGTTAAGTATGAAAAAATCCAACAAAAAAAAAAGTGAAAAACTCATGTCGACCTTTAGACCTGTCGACCTAGCACACGTCGACCTAGAAACCCTGTCGACCTTCCATCTATGTCGACCTAGTGACTGTCGACCTATAGTGGTCGACCTAAACATTGTCGACCTAGACACTGTCGATCTTCAGACCGGATCCCGAGGCTTTTATTGTCCCAGATACATAAACAATAGCGGCTGCAGAAAGTTGGCACATGAGGAATGAGATGATACCTATTTGGGGAGCCTATTTGAATTTCCAATGTTGTTCAGCAATTTTCTTGGCTATTTCTGAGAATCTTCAGGAAGTTTGTCATAAACTCCTGGCTGGAACACTGTACTATAACAGCGCACTGCTGATTGCTCTGCCACTCACTAGCGGAGTCTTGTAGAATTATTTATCTTGGCTTCTTTATTTAGGGTGGCAGAACGGACTTCTGTGTCCAGCGGCCTCAAAGGTTGCATTCGCCTTCTGGATGTGAACAATCAAGTGTACAACTTACAGGAGGGAGGAGCAGATGTATTTTATGGAAGTGGCGTTGGTGAATGTGGGAACAATCCATGCCAGCCCAACCCTTGTCACAATGGGGCCGTGTGCCAAGTAAAAGAAGCAGAAATGTTCCACTGCCAGTGTCTAAATGGCTACACAGGTAGGTCTTTAGTAGCTATAGCAAAGCATTGATAAATTGTGTACTATATTTACAATAGGAATAGTGCTGATAAAACTAGATAGTTGTTTAATGTTTATCTATTGTCATATTTGTCACTGACTTCAGGTCCTACCTGTGCGGATGAGCGCAACCCATGTGACCCCAACCCCTGTCATGTCTCAGCAACTTGTCTGGTGCTACCCGAAGGTGGAGCCAAGTGCGAGTGCCCAATGGGCAGAGAGGGAGAGTTCTGTGAGAAAGGTAAGCGACAAGTTACTGACATGCTCACAGATTTTCATTTCAGTCAGGGTCCATATTTGTATGATGAGTAGAATCATTACTGGCTTGGAGACACAGTAGCCGCATGTCTTTATGGGATTTCCCTTGTTGTTCTTGTAAAAGGATGGAGTGGCTCTTGATTTCATTCGTTGGGGAGAAATCTAGGGTCCTAAGTCAGACCTGATTGCTCCTCTGTGAGTTTGTGATCAGATAGTGGTCGCCCAGACAGCGTTAATACCCGCCTCACGTAAGTCTGCGTACACCGTGCAAAAAACTTTGTAAACGCCAGTCAGCTGCAAATCTGTTCGCAACTCATTCGCCATTGAATGTTTTTTCCAGTCTGTGTGTAGCTCAGGGCCTACTCCTACAGTGCCATAGAAACAGGCTGTTTGGGGCCGGAGCTGACGTCACACACCCTCCCTGAAAACGGGCAATTACCACCCCCAAATGTCCGCTTCCTGTCAATCAACTTGCGTACGCCTAGCGATCAAAAAGGATGCTGGATTCTTTCACAGTTTGGCCTCGCGCGTGCGCAGTACGATTGGCAGGCATGCGCAGCCAATTGATAATCATCTGCCTTGCAAATTCTCACAACAGTGATCAGGTCTGAAGTAGGACCTATGTCTTCAAGCTATTAAATGCTGCACGTCCTACTTGCAGTATCATCATATTGTAAAGCAAAGGGTTGTGCAAGAAGGTTTTAGGGCTAAAAGGCAGCAGTGCTTAATTACAGGATTCTCTTGTTTCTTGTCTCTCAACACAGTTAGCGACCAGGATCTGAATTTGCCCTTTTTGCCTCATTTTAATGGCTACTCTTACCTGGAACTGAAAGGTCTCCAGACGTTTGTCACTGACATCACGTAAGTGTACTGCAAGGGGGAGGGGGGATTTACAGACATTAAATAATGTGAGCAATGTAGTTCAGATGTTCCGACTGAATAAAGAGTCATTTTGTTGTGAACAAATAATAGTTTTCTTTAGACAATAGTGTACAGTATGAGGTATAACCTTTCTTGTTCAGTTGAAGCTGCTTTGGACACTAGGGGTATATTTACTAAAGTGTGGGTTTATGAATGGGGAGATGTAGCACCTTTTAGAAGATAGCTAGAATCGGACAGGTTGCTATGGGCAACATCTCGGCTTCTATAAATTCAAACATTAGTAAGTATACCCTGGGTTCCTCTGAAGTCTATGGCAAATAATACATTACTACACAATGGCAGTTCCTATTCAAATGAATACATGTAAAATTGCAGAGAAATAAGTGTCTGTGTGTTGTAATATAAATAAACCATGCAAACTAATTCACTCAGAGGCATTTGATATGTAAGGAAGTTAGCTATGGAATACTAATTCTCACAAAATAATGATATTTGATTAAAATGCAGTAAAGTATTATAAAACACAACCAAAATTATTTGTAGGAGTCATTTTGTGGTTAAACTTAATATTCATTAGAATATAGTCCAACGATTTGCTAGGAAACAGTGACAAAGTGCCCCAGTGATATTTTTGGCTGTTAGGTCCTTCTCATAATCTTTGGTCAGGTACACAAAATGGCTGCTTCCCTTGGGAGTAAGAAATGGTCACTGCTTGACCTAGATTAGGCTGAGTGACAGTTTATGGACAAAGGTTCACATTTCAATTAATAATGTAGATTTTATTCTAGTCCCCATCTTATCACTGTACAAAATAGTTTAAACAGAGCATCACGGACTTAGAACCCCATATGTCTAATGTCTCAGTGTAGACATCTTTATTGTGGTTTTAGGTTATTTCAATAATATTTTCTGTGTTGTTCTTCAGGGATAAACTTGCCGTGGAGGTAGTGTTCCTTACCAGCAGCCCCAACGGACTTCTCTTCTATAATGGGCAGAAAACTGATGGAAAGGGGGACTTTGTGTCTTTGGCCTTACACGATGGACATCTGGAATACAGATATGATCTAGGGAAAGGAGCAGCTGTCATTAAGTATGTTATAGAGGATATGTACAGTAGATTCTTGTCCCTACTACAAAGACCCCACAGAACTGATGAGGCTTTTCTTTAGTTTTCCATAATGCCTCTATTATTACTGTTGTTGTTGTTGTTGTTGTTGTTGTTGTTATTATTAATATGGAGAGTTGTCTTTCAAGATTAAGAAACAGAACAGTAACATTCCTGACTTGCTTCAGAAATTGGGGGGGAGAATGGGGTGGGGGGAAAAGCACAGCCAAAACAATTGCTAAACACAATCATTTAAATTATTATAATCTAGTGTTCATTAGGACAAAAAGAACGTAAGTAATTATAAATGGAGCACATTGTCGGAGACGTTTTTTGCGCCTGATAATAATCTTACATTATGTTCAATATGCAAACAGTTCTTGAATATAATAATTCATTCACCCTGAGAAGCCTGACTGACGTGGGAGGGACATACTGACAGATTTTCTTTATTATATTACTCTACGTTTTCTAAAGGAACGTGGTCATAAATGCAATTTAACATTCAGACAGCATGCACGTATTCTGGCTTTGACAAGGTAACTCCAGGTGGGGGGAGACTTTAGGGACAGTATGAGGGCTGAAAGTAGAGGGTTTGGAAGTTTTAAAGATGAACAGGAGAAAGTTAGTGAAAGCGGTTTGACGTCATAGTTCAGTCAGCGCCAGTGTGTTAAGTGTAAGTCACTAAATTCTGAGCATTTTATGTTTATAGTGACTCACTGATAATAGTGCATATAATAATGTTATTATGCTAAGCCTTTTTTGTTCACAGCGGTACATAACAAACTGAGGGAGGTCTATTGTCATTGTAAATTTAGCCAGCAAAAACCGAGCACAAAGTAAACTACAGTATTTCCTTCAAAATAATGTGGCCATTTAAACATTTTCACTTCTTTTATGTACGTTGAATATCAGTGGAGCTGCTAAAAACATCTTTTTGGAAGCTATAACTGTTTTATAATATATTTAGGGGATTTTTCAAATAGCAGCCAAAAGCCCTATTAAGCTGTGAGAGAGAATATTTTGTGGAGTCTGTTTATCAGGAAAGCCATGCTCCGCTCCACAGCAACACCGGTCAGCAGGTGTCAAGCATAGACTTACCGTATTGCCGGCCAATCCGGGGTCCCTACTGCGGATTAGTGACCCAGAATTTATGGGTCACGCGTCAAGGTACAGATTTGTTAAATATAAAAAAAATGTTTTTTAAATAAATTGTAAACAAATGAACAAGAAAAAACATATTTGAATACATCTGTAAGACGAAAAACATTGTTTATTTGAATAATAAAGCATTTTTATTGTATTTGTTATCTCCGTCTTGGTAACAGCACAGATGGTGGTACAGGTACCTCTGCTGTCCTCCTAACATATGTGGTAAATGCTGCAGTTTCCACATACTTAGCCGGATTTAGGGAATTTATCACTGATAAATAGAGCCCTTAGTATGAGTGAACCGAGATGTTAAGTGAAGCAATATGGCGGTTCTTTGCACCTTTATGGGGTGTGAGAATAATAATGAGAGCATGCCACCTGCGCTATATATATATATAAAATGTGCTCTTTATCTGTGTGTGAGGTTATTACAATCGTTTTTTGGATTACACTTTCTGCAGTCGGGTTTCTAGTGCCTGTTATGCCAATCCTCTACTGCAGCATACAGCATATAACTAACATGGTAATTGTATGCTTATTCTAGGAGCAAGGAGAAAATTCCCCTGAACACCTGGGTTAGTGTCACTGTGGAACGCAGTGGGAGGAAAGGCCTGATGCGTATTAACAACAAGGAGCAGGTCACAGGAGAGTCACCGGTAAGACCTGAGATGAGGCAGCGGGTAAACATTACATGCACAGAATATAGGATGTGTGACATGACTGTCACATGACAGAACACGGGTGAATCATGGTGATTGCTGGACAATATAAACTGCACCTTCTGTGTATTGTGACTCACATTTACCGTTTCTGAAAAGGATAAAAATGTGTTAATGTTGCTTTTCACATAAGGACACAACTCCCTGCAGCCATGATGTGCAGTTTGTAATTGGATTAGTGGCCTTAAATGCTGTTTGCAGATATACTTTGTCCCTTTTATGTACAGATTGTACGACTTCAAGGAAAACGTCATTCCTTCTGCATATTTCGTACAGTAATTTGTGTATTTGCTGCGTAGGAGTAGAAATGACACAATCTGCTCCATTTCTGGCCACTGACGCATTGCATTGTGTATTTTATTGTGTATTAATGTAAACAACTATCCAACCATCTAGCAATCCTGCCTCCTATGTAATCTTATATAACCAGAAATGCACACTCAGGCCATGCTGTACTATGATTGGTCGGCTTTCGGGATCCTGGCACCCAGCAATGCCGGCAGCGGGCGAGCGCAAAAGAGCCCCTTTGCTCACCACGCTGCGGGCACGGTGGCTTGCTATTTATTCTCCCTCCAGGGGTATCGTGGACACCCCAAGAGGGAGAATAGATGTTGGTTTCCCGGTACCGGTATGCTACAGCCGGTATATCGAGTGTCACCCCTCCTGCACCAGTCATTCCCAGCCAGTGTGTCAGCAGTCTGATGTGTCCTAGGGGTGACGTGTGAGAGAGCTTCCTAATGTGTGAACAGGTGTTGCTGGGATCTAAATGACTGACATAATATTACTACTGTAGTATCTGCTTTATGTTCATCCTTATCCTGGAACGATGTATTGCAGTGTTTAGGTTTTATTTTTTCCTAGGGCAAAAATAGAAAGTGTTTACAGCTGGGATCACTTCTGTACAAACATTTTACACTTTATTGGGCGGATATAAAGTTGGAAGTGTCTATATTTTGCGTAAATTAAGCATTTTCTTAGTGTGCTTGCTCATAAGAAATACCATGCCATCTGTATGCAGTACTTAAGCAAGCGTTTGTGCAAATAAGACTCATGCAGCCCATAACAAAGAGTGCGCCTGTTTTGAAGCGTATATTTTCTGGGTGCATGATTCCTGGCACAAAATATGCACTGATGACAATTACGCTTGGCAACTGCTTCTGATTGGCTGCGCACATCTTGATCCCTCCCTCTCACTGATACCATATTAATATCAGTGCTCATGTTATTAGAAGGGATAATATATGTGTGCAGACGTGCTAAAAATGTAAAGACGTGAAATAAATATACTTTTATTTATATATTTTACATATTGTTTATAAGTAAAAAGAAAAACAGATAATAGTCTGGCAGGTTTAATAGACCAAGCAGTTGTGGTGTGTGACTAATAAAACCAGTAAAGACACATAACAGATACTGTAGCAATGGTGACTGTTCATTAAAGTGGTATTTTGTGTACTGTAACTTTAGCATTGTACTATCAGTCTCCTGCACGCTGCGCAAACTGTGTAGTCTCTGAGCACGTAATATGTCTGCATTTCCTACGTGAAAGAAGACCTACTCTACATGGGATCCTGTAACTCTTTGTACGACAGCTGAATTTTTGGTCCAATTTAATATGTTGTGCTGAAATGCAGAATTTGTTATTGGCGGTGGACCATTTTTCAGTTCTGGCCGATCCCCCCAAATACCTCCATCAGACGATGTTAACTGGCTTCAACATCTATCAGTTCAAAACAGGGAAATGGTATCACCAGGGGGCAGCACAAGACTGATAGGTCACATATTAGAGGGACCTGCCAGTGCACAAGGACACTGCACCGCCATGATATATTAGCTCATCATAGTAAACTCAAACCCAAACTAAATTATAACTGTACTATAAGACAACGAATCTGTTCCACTCGTTAAATCAGAATCTTAAAATTGAAGAAAAGCGATATTGTCACTGCTGTGTATTTGTCTTACAGGATAATGGTACTATTAAGCGTTTGTAATAATTATTGTAATTGTTGGCATTACCAGTAAGTTACTGTGCAGTTACACGCCTTTCTTTTTAGGACCAAGGTGGCGCTGTTTCCTTTGCTTCAGTATCCTAGATTTAAAATTTATTTTTCAGGAACCATTTATATTCAGTATATTATGAGATAGGGCACAAAAACTTGTGATGTTTCTCCCCATCTGCAGTTTAATAAAAAATGGGATAAGACACTATGGGGGAGATTTATCAAAACTTGGTGAGAGAGAGTGGAGAAAGAAAAAGTACCAACCAATCAGCTCCTACTTGTCATTTTTCAAACACAGCCTATAATATGGAAGTTAGGAGCTGGTTGGTTAGTACTCTCTCTCTCTCCAAGGCTTAATAAATAGACTGCATAGGGGGGTATCCAATTTGCCATGATAATGAGATCCGCAATTGCGGCTAAGGTTATCGCACCTATCTCCCAAAAAATCAGCTTATCGCAGCCTGCACGCTCCCGTTTATCGCAGCTATCCTGTTCCAAAATGGCGATAACGTGATTCACGCAATAATTCTAGCTGGCAATACCACAGAGAAGTGTAGGAGAAAATGGGGAAATCTGCCTGTTTTTTGGTCATGTTATGCAAAAAACGACACCAAAAACAGTCACAAATGTCAAGTTGACCTTTTCATGTGGCGACATGCCACATGTCAACCATTTCACTGTGTCGACCTATTGACAGTCTACCTTAACTAGGTTGACCCTTTGTACCATAACCGATGGCTTTGTATGAAAGCTGGTGCACGGAAAAAATGTGCTATAAACCATAGTAACTGTCATTTCTGCTGCGGGGTACACTGGGCTCCACAAGTCTGGACAATGGGGTGTCGAGTAGGATCTTGATCCGAGGCGCCAACAGACTCAAAGCTTTGACTGTTCCCAGAATGCACAGCGCCGCCTCCTATATCACCCCGCCTCCCAGCACAGGAGCTCAGTTTTGTAAGTTGGTGCTGCAGTAAGCAGGCACTTAACAGAGGGGCTGCTCCATGCAGCCCTAAGAAAAGCTTTTTTCTGAAGAAAAAGTGAAGACTTCAGGGTAGCAGCGGTGGTAAATGTCTAGTGACATTCTCTGCTGCAGCTCCAGCTCTCCCCAGTGGCGCTGTACACTCCCGAGTCCTGGTTGCCGGGTACCTACAGCGAAAGCTCCGGTTTTACTTCACGTTAGGCACACACGGCTGGGGCTCTCCAGGATCGTGTGGCCGCGCTTCGGGAGGTGGTAAGTGGGTCCTGCTCGCGGGACCCGGTCTTTATCGCGATCCGGCGTGGTCAGTGGGAGGCGGGCCGCGCGCGCTGGCGGTGGACACTGTGGCAGTACAGGCGATCCCGCTAGATCACCAGGGCATGGGCGCAGGTCAGGTTTTCTCTCAAAACCGATTTTAATATCGCCCACAGTACCCGGTGGTTTTGCCAGCAAGGGGGCTAAGGCTTAGACCTGAAGCCCCTCCCCCAGCCCCAGGGCGCCATTTCTAGCAAGTGTTCCTGCCCTGGAGCTGCGTCTTTTCCTCACTCCCTGTCGGTTTCTGTGGCGCCATTAATCCTCTGTGATTTAGTCACCATATCTCTCCTTTATCTCTGCTGGTGCTGACTACACTGCGCAGGGGTTTGGGTTTAGAGATATAGGGGATCATTCCAAGTTGTTCGCTCGCTAGCTGATTTTAGCAGCATTGCACACGCTAGGCCGCCGCCCTCTGGGAGTGTATCTTAGCATAGCAGAATTGCGAACGAAAGATTAGCAGAATTGCGAATAGAAAATTCTAAGCAGTTTCTGAGTAGCTCGAGACTTACTCCTACACTGCAATCAGCTCAGACCATTTCGTTCCTGGTTTGACGTCACAAACACGCCCTTCGTTTGGCCAGCCACTCCCCCGTTTCTCCAGACACTCCCGCGTTTTTCCCTGACACGCCTGCGTTTTTTAGCCAACGCCGGGAAAACGCTGAGTTACCCCCCAGAAACGCCCCTTTCCTGTCAATCATTTACCAAACACCAGTGCAACCGAAAAGCGCCGCAGAAGCCACAGCAAAACAGCTAAGTTTTTAGTAAAATAACTAAGCGCATGCGCTCTGCGTACCTTGCGCATGCGCAGTAAGCGACTAATCGCAATATAGCGAAAATCGGCAACGAGCGAACAACTCGGAATGAACCCCATAGTGCTGCTAATAATTGTACTGTGTTACCTCATACTGCAAATTATATCATGTCTGCTTCTGAGGGTAACGGTTCTGGGGCTGAGCACGCTGCTGGGGTTGCTGCAGCCACAGACCCATATGAGGAGAATATAGCAGCTGTGGGCTCTGGTTCTGTGGGCTCTTTGCCCCCCAGTGGGACTGTGGCAACGGAGGCGCACACTGACCCCTCCGTGGGCCGCTTTTTCCACGCTTCTGCATACGCTAGTTCACAAACTAACACCCCCTATGGGACCCCCTATGCCGGTACAACCGTATGTGGTCCCTGCAGCTAACCCGCCGTGGGCGGACGATTTATCTGCTCAATTAAAGAAGTTGAACCAGTCCTTGACTACTAAAAAGTCTGACCAACGCTCGCCTAAGTCCAAGAGGTCCTCTAAGCGAGCGCTTGTCTCCTCACAATCCACTGCTGTCACTGACACCTCGTCTGATGAAGACAGCACATACACTGACCCCACAGGTTCTGACTCTGATACGGCTGATGGGGAGGGTAGTTCACATGTGGATGTTCCTGATCTTTTGGAGGCTATTAAATTAATTCTGCAGATTACGGATGATTCCGAGCCATCCGTTCCTCCTAAGAAACCAGATAGGTTCAAGTGTCAGAAGGTGATTAAACAAGTTTTACCTCACTCTGACCACCTAGTGGATATACGTCAGGAACCCTGGGAAAGCCCGGGTACGAAGTTTGTGCCTCAAAAGAAGATGCTGGCTCGCTATCCCCTCGCGCCAGAGCTGTCTAAGAATTGGGAAACGCCTCCTCCAGTAGACTCACATGTGGCTAGGATAGTGGTTTCCTCAGCTCTACCTGTCACTACCATCACGTCTCTAAAAGAGCCTACAGATAAACGTGTAGAGGGTTGTCTGAAAGCGATTTACACCCTCACGGGTGCTGCACAAAGGCCCACTATTGCAGCTACATGGGCTGCAGAGGCTATTGAAGCATGGGCCTTGGAGTTAGAAGCTGAAATCTCCTCTGACCATCCTAGACAATGCTTGTCATATATTGTCACAGCTTCTCGATATATTAAAGAGGCGGCTTCTGATGCCGGTATCCTAGCAGCCAAGACCTCTACTACGTCAGTCCTGGCTCGCAGGATATTGTGGCTGAGATCCTAGTCTGTGGATCTGGACTCTAGAAAAACCCTGGAGGTACTCCCTTTCAAGGGAGATATTCTGTTTGGGGAGGACTTAAATAAGATAGTGGCTGACTTGGCTACTGCCAAAACTGCCTGTCTGCCTAATACAGCTCCTTCTGTGTCGAAGGCCAAAGGCACGTCCTTTTGCCCCTTTCGTCCTTCAGGTAAAGCACAAGGTCAGGCGTACCATAAGCAGGCCTGCACTTCCAAACCTGGTAAGCCGAAGCCCAAAAGAGCCTGGGTTGCCCGTCAGCCAGCTGCCAAAACCAATAAGCCTGCCGCATGACGGGGCGGGCCTCCCCCTGGGTATACCCAGGAATGGTTGAAGACCACTTCAGATGCCTGGGTACGGGAAGTTGTCACTCAAGGTTACGCCATAGCCTTCAAAAACTGACCCCCTCATCGAGTTTGCCAGACAGACGTCCCGTCGGACCAGACAAAGGTAAACACTCTGCATTCGGTGGTACAGATCCTCCTGGATACAGGAGTCGTAGTACAGGTGCCTCTTGCTCAGAGGGTCCGGGGGTACTATTCTCCGCTGTTTCTAGTCCCGAAACCGAATGGGTCCTCCCGGCCCATTCTCAACCTCAAAGCACTGAACAGGTTTGTGAAGGTTTCCAAGTTCCGTATGGAAACCCTTCGCTCTATAGTTCTGGCCTTGGAACCTGGGGACTACATGGTCTCCCTGGACATACAGGATGCTTACCTGCATATTCCTATAGCAGTGTCACATCAACAATACCTGAGGTTCGCTATTGGCAACCTACATTACCAGTTTGGGGCGTTACCTTTTGGTTTAACAACGGCTCTGCGAGTCTTCACCAATGTTATGACGGTGGTACTCCGCCGTCAAGGGGTCAGGATACTGCCGTATCTGGACGACTTGTTAATCCTGGCAAATTCCCCAGATCTTCTCCTGTGTCATCTGGATATGACGGTCCGGTTTCTACAAGCCCACGGGTGGCTCATCAACTGGAAGAAATCCTCCCTGGTCCCTGCTCAGAGCATGGTGCACCTGGGAGCGCTGTTGGACACTCACAACCAGAGGTTGTTCTTGTCTCAGGAGAAAGTCCTGAAGCTTCAGGACAGGATTCGTTGCTTCCTTTCTCGTCCGCAAGTGTTGATACATTCGGTGATGCAGGTGCTGGGCCTCATGGTGTCAGCATTCGACATGGTGGAGTATGCTCAATTCCATTCTCACCCCCTCCAGAAGCTGATTCTAGCCAAGTGGGATGGCCTGCCTCACCGGATCAGGTCTCAAATGATCTCATTGACTCCGGAGGTCCGTCTGTTGCTGCTCTGGTGGCTCCAGGACCAACAATTGTGCAGGGGCCGTCCCTTCTGGATATCCAACTGGGTTCTGTTGACAACAGATGCCAGTCTAAGAGGTTGGGGCGCGGTGCTGGAGCAGCACTCCTTACAGGGTCGGTGGACCAAGGAGGAATCTCTCCTCTCGATCAACATTCTGGAGTTGCGGGCGGTCTTTAATGCGTTGAACCTGGCCCAGCATTTAATTCAGAACCGTCCTGTTCAAGTACAGTCGGACAGCGCCACCACAGTGGCTTACATAAATCATCAAGGCGGCACTCGAAGCCGTTTGGCAGTGAAGGAAGCCTCACTGATTCTACAGTGGGCAGAACGCCATCTAGCGGCAATATCGGCAATATTCATTCCGGGAGTCCTGAATTGGGAAGCGGACTTTCTCAGTCGTCAGGACGTGCATGCCGGCAAGTGGGGCCTCCATCCAGAAGTGTTTCAACTCCTCGTGGAAAGGTGGGGTCTTCCAAATGTGGATCTGATGGCGTCTCGACACAATCACAAGGTTCCGGTCTTCGGAGCAAGGACAAGGGATCCTCAAGCAGCATTCGTGGATGCGCTTGCAGTGCAGTGGAGGTTTAGGCTGCCGTACATGTTCCCTTCGGTGTCACTCCTGCCCAGGGTAATTCGGAAGTTCAAGCAAGAAAGAGGAACTCTGCTTCTCATAGCTCCGGCGTGGCCCAGACGGCACTGGTTCTCAGACCTGCAAGGCCTATCGTCAGAGCATCCACTTCTACTTCCACAACGCCCAGACCTCCTCGTTCAGGGCCCTTGTGTCTACCAGGACCTAGCCCGGCTATCTTTGACGGCGTGGCTCTTGAAGCTTCCGTCTTGAGGGCTAAGGGTTTTTCTGAAGAGGTCATTAAAACTATGTTGCGGGCCCGGAAACCGGCTCCTGTTCGGATTTACCATAGGGTCTGGCATTCATACTTTGTTTGGTGCGCATCTAACAATTATGACGCTTCCAAGTGTAGTACAGCCAAACTTTTGGCTTTTCTGCAGCAGGGCCTAGATTTAGGCCTGCGTCTGGCCTCCCTCAAGGTTCATATTTCTGCCTTGTCGGTGTGGTTTCAGAGAAAAATTACGACTTTACCTGATGTTCATACTTTCACTCAGGGTGTGTTGCGTATCCAACCTCCCTATGTCCGTCCTGTGGCTCCTTGGGACTTGTCGGTGGTTTTGGAGGCGTTGCAGGAGCCTCCATTTGAACCTCTTGGTTCAGCTGACCTTAAGTGGCTTTCCCTTAAGGTGGTGGTCTTGCTGGCTATTGCCTCTGCTAGAAGAGTGCCGGATCTGGGTGCCTTGTCTTGTAGTTCCCCATATCTGATTTTTCACCGTGACCGGGCGGTTCTTAGGACTCGTCCCGGATATTTACCTAAGGTGGTTTCTTCGTTCCACCTTAATCAGAAGATTGTGGTTCCAGCCTTTGTCTCTCCTGATTTGTCTCCCAAAGAGCGGTCTTTGGATGTGGTACGGGCTCTCCGTATCTATGTGAAGAGAACTGCATCTATTCGAAAATCTGATTCTCTCTTTGTTTTGTTTGGATTTCACAAACGTGGCTGGCCTGCTCACAAGCAGACCCTGGCCAGATGGATTAGAATGGTGATTGCACATGCTTATGTGAAGGCTGGTCTGTCAGCTCCTGCTCACATTACGGCCCATTCTACTCGGTCTGTTGGACCTTCTTGGGCGGCCCACCGTGGTGCGACCCTTGATCAATTGTGCAAGGCGGCTACGTGGTCCTCCGGGAAGACGTTCATAAGGTTCTATGCCTTCGATACTGCTGCTTCCCAGGATGCTTCCTTTGGACGCCGGGTTCTTGTGCCCGCTACAGTGCGTCCCCTCCCATAAGGAACTGCTTTAGGACATCCCCATTGTCCAGACTTGTGGAGCTCAGTGTACCCCGCAGCAGAAAACGAGTTTTATGGTAAGAACTTACCTTTGTTAAAACTCTTTCTGCGAGGTACACTGGGCTCCACAAGGTGCCCACCCTGACGCACTTAGCTTCTTTGGGTTGATATGGCATTAGCCACTGACACTTCTCTTGTCGTGAGAGTGTGGTGTATGTGGCTACTAACCGTTGTCGTCTCTTTTCCTGCTACTGCATTGGGCTGGTTAACTTAAACTGAGCTCCTGTGCTGGGAGGCGGGGTGATATAGGAGGCGGCGCTGTGCATTCTGGGAACAGTCAAAGCTTTGAGTCTGTTGGTGCCTCGGATCAAGATCCTACTCTACACCCCATTGTCCAGACTTGTGGAGCACAGTGTACCTCGCAGAAAGAGTTTTAACAAAGGTAAGTTCTTACCATAAAACTTGCTTTTCCAGGAAGAGTTTAGAGAACATATTGCTTACAACACTTCTGCCTGTGCACCATTCACTATAACCTAGGGCATAGGCTATATAGGCAAATGACTAGGGCACCATTGCTCTAGAGTGGTACCCAGCATGCACGGATGCCAGCCTCCACATAACAGTTATGGGACCTCTCTAGATTTTTCAGTATTGTTACAATGCTGAATTAAACACGGACGGCAGCACTCCTGATGGGAGCGGTCACCTCTGCTTGCAACTCCTCTGTGCATCTCTCCACTATGTCAGTACCAGTGAGGAGACGGATGGATGTGACGCCCGCTGACCATGTGACCTCTCCCAGCACCATAATCATGTCAGTGGCAGCTGCCACCATGTATACATTTGTTGCATATTTATGTGAACTGGGACCATCAGCTAAAACCTTGTCCACATTACCAAAGTGGTCAGTGCCGGCTTGGACTAGCACTGTCTCACATGTACACAGTACAACTTCTTTTATTCTCTGTGCCATGTCTGTCCTCATCTTTAGATCCTACATTAAAAATTAAATGTATTTGAAATCCTATAGTGTGTCAGACATTTATACAGTACTTGTCATGCTATAGGCTCTACATCTGCAGCAATGTGACATGCACGTATTTTACTCCTGCATGAATCTGCCCAATAAGTAGCCATTCCCCTGGAAACATCACTATGAGATCCCACCAGATGGCTATTTAAAGCACTGTAATTACCAGATTAGACCACAAATTGACTACATTGCAGGAGAACTGTTAAATAGACATAATCAATAGCACTTTCCTTCTGGCCTAATTACAATCAGAGAGTACATCACAACCCAATCTTTTCCATTGTGTTGAGCCCACAAATCTGTATCACATTGACAGAGAGCCGTCACTGTCTCCGAAGCCCCCTAGAGCTGGTCATCTCATTGAGGTGACAGCGATCTGGGGAAAGTACTGCAAGATGTTTCCATTAATGACATCAGTATGTTAAGAAAAAAGAGCATTTTAATTGACTTCAAATCTCTTTCTAAAGAAAAAAGACAGAACTGGCTTGTAAGTAGTACTTGGCACGGATCCATACAATTAAGAGACGGCCGTCTACATTGTTTGTTTGAGTTGTCTGGGCTTCTAGCAAGGACTGATGCTTTAATTGCCGCACAGTACTCCGCAGGGATTGGTGCACAGAGAGTATGTTTCTAAAGCTTGCTGGTAACTTTGAATTGTGGATGGATGACGTTGGCCGCCCTGCATGCCAGAGCTTTTACAATCCACTGATGACTTCTTTTCTTCCCTTTTTTCCTCTTCTCTCTGTCTCTGCTATTGTTGCGCTCTCTGGCTTTCAGAAATCCCGTAAGGTAAAGATAAGCACGTGTTTCATCCCATATCCCATGTGATTCCCCATTCCAGCCCTTCTATTAATCACTCTTAGACTAGATTACGTATCTGCTTTGGTGTCTGTTGCTCTTTTCCTTTAATGTATTTTTCTTTTTCCATTTTTTCCCCTCCCGCACTGAACGTTTTTTCTCTTCCGAGCATTTTGCAATCATTTCCAGCCATCCATCTCTGTAACTCCAGTGAGCATCAAGTACTAATTAACACAGACCTTTAATCAATGGTAATAGTGCAGGGTGTGTGTTAGGAAGAGAATCTATTGGGACCAGTGCTGAATAAGCAGCTTGTCTGGCTGTAGTTCTATAACAGTGGTTAAGAAGTTAATGTCGGGGATATTTTAAACAATGGGGTTTGAAGGAGAAATATAGATCTATAAGATGATGTGACTATTCTGTTCTATATACTTGTATGGGAATAGAAACACACAACGCTGGTAGATTTGCTTTTTATGAGTGCAAGTTCTGTAATCTATACTGGACCAGCAGAGGGCGCCATAGAAACACTGAAATCTGTAGATTACTACCATGCTGGATTCTCTCCTAAGGGTGAAATTGCATGTTAGTGTCTCATAGCTTCAGAGGGCTCGGGATAAGCACTGCAGGAATACATTATAAATACATTAAAACTTTTTTTTCTTTCTTCTCCCCCATTTCATCCTGGCAGGAACAGAGTCCCCTATAGCAAGTTGATGTTAGAGATGAGGCTGTTACAGACTTACTCAGTTGACTAGAAGGAGTCTTGTAGTGTAGTACAGTGGCTGGAGTGATGAGCTGGGCTCCGGAATCTCAGGTCTAGTGTTAGCAGGTGTAGTGTTAGCACAGTAATATAGACTGTTAGTGGGTAGTAAACTGTGTACAAATGTACAGTAGGAGTACCACCCATCTTTTCATTCCATGTCTGTGTCCATTGTGTAACATGTTTTTCCCCCCTTTCTCCAGGCACCACACACTGCTCTCAACCTGAAGGAGTCTCTCTATGTGGGTGGATCACCAGACTTTAGCAAATTGGCTCGAGCAGCAGCCATTTCCACCAGCTTTGAAGGCTCTATCCAGAAGGTAAGACGTCAGTGGACATACTGTATGGATGAGGCCATATTCAGCAGCCTTATAGGAATAATACATTTCGCTATGGCCCCAGCTGTTACTTGTAGGTGGTGTGGTGCCATTCCCGTACTCCTTCCCATAACCATC
Organism: Pseudophryne corroboree; assembly: GCF_028390025.1. Lineage (NCBI taxonomy): Eukaryota > Metazoa > Chordata > Amphibia > Anura > Myobatrachidae > Pseudophryne > Pseudophryne corroboree. The sequence continues at coordinate 232,037,038 of NC_086453.1, forward strand.
CACTGTGGATGCTGTGCTTCCATATTGTCCCGTTGTAAACCCTGATCTTGTATAGTCACTCATCCCCATTTCTCTAACGTCCTAGTGGATGCTGGGGACTCCGTCAGGACCATGGGGAATAGCGGCTCCGCAGGAGACAGGGCACAAAAGCAAGCTTTTAGGATCACATGGTGTGTACTGGCTCCTCCCCCTATGACCCTCCTCCAAGCCTCAGTTAGGTTTTTGTGCCCGGCCGAGAAGGGTGCAATCTAGGTGGCTCTCTTAAAGAGTTGCTTAGAAAAGGTTTTTAGGTTCTTTATTTTCAGTGAGTCCTGCTGGCAACAGGCTCACTGCATCGAGGGACTTAGGGGAGAGATTTTCAACTCACCTGCGTGCAGGATGGATTGGATTCTTAGGCTACTGGACATAGCTCCAGAGGGAGTCGGAACACAGGGCTCGCCCTGGGGTTCGTCCCGGAGCCGCGCCGCCGACCCCCCTTGCAGATGCTGAAGATGAAGAGGTCCGGAACCAGGCGGCAGAAGACTCTCAGTCTTCATCAGGTAGCGCACAGCACTGCAGCTGTGCGCCATTGTTGTCAGCACACTTCACACAGCGGTCACGGAGGGTGCAGGGCGCTGGGGGGGGCGCCCTGGGCAGCAATGTATAATACCTGTATGGCGAAAAATACATCACATATAGCCCTTGAGGCTATATGGATGTATTTAACCCCTGCCAGATATCTAAAACTCTGGAGAAGAAGCCCGCCGAAAAGGGGGCGGGGCCTATTCTCCTCAGCACACAGCGCCATTTTCCCTCACAGAAAGGCTGGTGGGAAGGCTCCCATGATCTCCCCTGCACTGCACTACAGAAACAGGGTTAAAACAGAGAGGGGGGGCACTGATTTGGCGATATGTATATATATTAAAATGCTATAAAAGGAACACTTATATAAAGGTTGTCCCTGGATAATTATAGCGTTTTGGTGTGTGCTGGCAAACTCTCCCTCTGTCTCCCCAAAGGGCTAGTGGGTCCTGTCCTCTATCAGAGCATTCCCTATGTGTGTGCTGTATGTCGGTACGTGTGTGTCGACATGTATGAGGAAAATATTGGTGAGGAGGCGGAGCAAATTGCCTGTAATGGTGATGTCACTCTCTAGGGAGTCGACACCGGAATGGATGGCTTATTTATGGAAATTACGTGACAATGTCAACACGCTGCAAGCCGGTTGACGACATGAGAGGGCCGGCGAACAAATTAGTATCTGTCCAGGCGTCTCAAACACCGTCAGGGGCTGTAAAATGCCCATTTACCTCAGTCGGTCGACACAGACCCAGACACGGACACTGATTTCAGTGTCGACGGTGAAGAAACAAACGTATTTTCTTTTAGGGCCACACGTTAAGGGCAATGAAGGAGGTGTTACATATTTCTGATACTCCAAGTACCACAAAAAAGGGTATTATGTGTGAGGTGAAAAAACTACCTTTAGTTTTTCCTGAATCAGATAAATTAAATGAAGTGTGTGATGATGCGTGGGTTTCCCCCGATAGAAAATTATTGGCGGTATACCCTTTCCCGCCAGAAGTTAAGGCGCGGTGGGAAACACCCCTCAGGGTGGATAAGGCGCTCACACGCTTATCAGAACAAGTGGCGGTACCATCTACGGATAGGGCCGTACTTAAGGAGCCAGCTGATAGGAGGCTGAAAAATATCCTAAAAAGTATACACACACATGCTGGTGTTATACTGCGACCAGCGATCGCCTCAGCCTGGATGTGCAGAGCTGAGGTGGCTTGGTCGGATTCCCTGACTAAAAATATTGATACCTTTGACAGGGACAGTATTTTATTGACTATAGAGCATTTAAAGGATGCATTTCTATATATGCGAGATGCGCAGAGGGATATTTGCACTCTGGCATCAAGAGTAAATGCGATGTCCATATCTGCAAGAAGATGTTTATGGACACGACAGTGGTCAGGTGATGCAGATTCCAAACGGCACAAAGATGTATTGCCGTATAAAGGGGAGGAGTTATTTGGGGTCGGTCCATGGGACCTGGTGGCCAGGGCAACTGCTGGAAAATCCACCGTTTTTTACCCTAAGTCACATCTCTGCAGAAAAAGACACCGTCTTTTCAGCCTCAGTCCTTTCGTCCCTATAAGAGTCATATCTGCCCAGGGATAGAGGAAAGGGAAGAAGACTGCAGCAGGCAGCCCATTCCCAGGAACAGAAGCCCTCCACCGCTTCTACCAAGTTCTCAGCATGACGCTGGGACCGTACAGGACCCCTGGATCCTACAAGTAGTATCCAAGGGGTACAGATTGGAATGTCGAGAGGTTTCCCCCCTCGCAGGTTCCTGTAGTCTGCTGTACCAATGTCTCCCTCCGACAGGGAGGCAGTATTGAAAACAATTCACAAGCTGTATTCCCAGCAGGTGATAATAAAATTACCCCTCCGACAACAAGGAAAGGGGTATTACTCCACACTATATGGTGGTACTGAAGGCTAGGTGAGACCTATTCTAAATCTGAAAAATTTGAACACTTGCAAGGGTTCAAATCCAGATGGAGTCACTCAGAGCAGTGATAGCAAAGAACAAGGGGACTATATGGTGTCCCGGGACATCAGGGATGCTTACCTCCATGTCCCAAAATTTGCCTTTTCTCACCAAGGGTACCTCAGGTTCGTGGTACAGAACTGTCACTATCAGTTTCAAGACGATGCCGTTGGATTGTCCAAGGCACCCCGGGTCCTTACCAAGGTAATGACCGAAAGGAGGATTCGTCTTCAAAGGACGACCTCCTGATAAGAACAAGGTCCAGAGAACAGTTGGAGGTCGGAGTAGCACTATCTCAAGTAGTTCTACGACAGCACGGGTGGATTCTAAATATTCCAAAACCGCAGTTGTTCCGACGACACGTCTGCTGGTCCTAGGGATGATTCTGGACACAGTCCAGGAAAAGGTGTTTCTCCCAGAGGAGAAAGCCAGGGAGTTATCCGAGCTAATCGGGATCCTCCTAAAACCAGGAAAAGTATCAGTGCATCATTGCACAAGAGTCCTGGTAAAAATGGTGGTTTATTACGAAGCGCTTCCATTCGGCAGATTTCACGCAAGAACTCTTCAGTGGGATCTGCTGGACAAATGGTCCGGATCGCATCTTCAGATGCATCAGCGGATAACCCTATATCCAAGGACAAGGGTGTCTCTCCTGTGGTGATTACAGAGTGCTCATCTTCTAGAGGGCCGCAGATTCGGCATTCAGGATTGGATGCTGGTGACCACGGAGGCCAGCCTGAGAGGCTGGGGAGCAGTCACACAAGGAGTGTGATCAAGTCTGGAGAATTCTCTCCACATAAATATACTGGAGCTAAGAGCAAATTTATAATGCTCTAAGCTTAGCAAGACCTCTGCTTCAAGGTCAGCCGGTATTGATCCAGTGGGATAACATCACGGCAGTTGCCCACGTAAACAGAAAGGGCGGCACAAGAAGCAGGAGGGCAGTGGCAAAACTGCAAGGATTTTTCGCTAGGCGGAAAATCATGTGATAGCACTGTCAGCAGTGTTCATTCCGGGAGTGGACGACTGGGAAGCAGACTTCCTCAGCAGGCACGACCTCCACCCGGGAGAGTGGGAACTTCATCGGGAAGTTTTCCGCATGATTGTGAACCGTTGGGAAAGACCAAAGGTGGACATGATGGAGTCCCGCCCGAACAAAAAATGGGACAGGTATTGCGCCAGGTCACGAGACCTTCAGGCGATAGCTGTGGACGTCCTGGTAACACCGTGGGTGTAACAGTCGGTGTATGTGTTCCCTCCTCTGCTTCTCATAACCAAGGTATTGAGAATTATAAGACATAGAGGAGTAAGAACTATACTCGTGGCTCCGGATTGGCCAAGAGGGACTTGGTAACCGGAACTTCAAGAGATGCTCACAGAGGACTAATGGCCTCGGGAGCTAAGAAGGGATTTGCTTTCAGCAAGTACCATGTCTGTTCCAAGAGGAACCGTGGCATCGGCCTTTAAGAAAGGACCTGCTCCAGCAGGGACCTTGTCTGTTCCAAGACTTACCGCGACTGTGTTTGACGGCATGGCGGTTTGAACGCCGGATCCTAAGGGAAAAGGCATTCCGGAAGAGGTCATACCTACCCTGGTCAAAGCCAGGAAGGAGGTGACCGCACAACGTTATCACCACATGTGGTAAAAATATGTTGCGTGGGTGAGGCCAGGAAGGCCCCACGTAAAAATTTCAACTAGGTCGATTTCTGCACTTCCTGCAAACAGGAGTGTCTATGAGCCTCAAATTGGGGTCCATTAAGGTTCAAGTTTCGGCCCTATAGATTTTCTTCCAGAAAGAATTGGCTTCAGTTCCTGAAGTCCAGACGTTTGTCAAGGGAGTATTGCATATACAGCCCTTGTGTGCCTCCAGTGGCACCGTGGGATCTCAACGTAGTGTTGGGATTCCTCAAATCATATTGGTTTGAACCACTCAAATCTGTGGATTTGAAATATCTCACATGGAAAGTGACCATGCTGTTGGCCCTGGCCTCGGCCAGGCGATTGTCAAAATTGGCGGCTTTGTCTTACAAAAGCCCATATTTGATTTTCCATTCGGACAGGGCAGAACTGCGGACTCGTCCCCAGTTTCTTCCTAAGGTGGTGTCAGCGTTTCACCTGAAACAACCTATTGTGGTGCCTGCGGCTACTAGGGACTTGGAGGACTCCAAGTTGCTAGACGTTGTCAGGGCCCTGAAAATATATATATATAATTCCAGGACGGCTGGAGTCAGAAAGTCTGACTTGCTGTTTATATTGTAGGCACCCAAAAAGCTGGGTGCTCCTGCTTCTAAGCAGACTATTGCTCGTTGGATTTGTAGTACAATTCAGCTTGCACATTCTGTGGCAGGCCTGCCACAGCCAAAATCTGTAAATGCCCATTCCACAAGGAAGGTGGGCTCATCTTGGGCGGCTGCCCGAGGGGTCTCGGCTTTACAACTTTGCCGAGCAGCTACTTGGTCAGGGGCAAACACGTTTGCAAAATTCTACAAATTTGATACCCTGGCTGAGGAGGACCTGGAGTTCTCTCATTCGGTGCTGCAGAGTCATCCGCACTCTCCCGCCCGTTTGGGAGCTTTGGTATAATCCCCATGGTCCTGACGGAGTCCCCAGCATCCACTAGGACGTTAGAGAAAATAAGATTTTACTTACCGATAAATCTATTTCTCATAGTCCGTAGTGGATGCTGGGCGCCCATCCCAAGTGCGGATTGTCTGCATTACTTGTACATAGTTATTGTTACAAAAAATCGGGTTATTATTGTTGTGAGCCATCTTTTTTAGAGGCTACTTCATTGTTATCATACTGTTAACTGGGTTCAAATCACAAGTTGTACGGTGTGATTGGTGTGGCTGGTATGAGTCTTACCCGGGATTCAAGATCCTTCCTTATTATGTACGCTCGTCCGGGCACAGTACCTAACTGAGGCTTGGAGGAGGGTCATAGGGGGAGGAGCCAGTACACACCATGTGATCCTAAAAGCTTGCTTTTGTGCCCTGTCTCCTGCGGAGCCGCTATTCCCCATGGTCCTGACGGAGTCCCCAGCATCCTCTACGGACTATGAGAAATAGATTTATCGGTAAGTAAAATCTTATTTTTATCTCCTCTTATTAAACCCAGTTGCTTTCCCTTTCTCATTGCAGAAAGGGTGTGTGGGAGACTAATAATTAATGATTTTTCATTTTCACAAGAGGTACAGGGCTACAGGCTCAGTCAGTAGTATTGTGAGCTCACTACGAATCTGGTTATATAGAAGAAAGACAAACAATTATTATATAGGGGCGGAAAGAAGATGATACCCAGACAGATACCACTACAGTAATTGGTTGGTTTTTGCAGATTTCCATCAAGGGGCTTCCTGTACTGAGGGAGGAGAACATTGTCCATGCCATGGAAATCTTTCCATTCCGTGATCACCCTTGTACCCAGAAACCAAACCCTTGCCACAATGGAGGACTCTGTACACCCAAAAAAGAGAGCTTTGAGTGTATCTGCCAGAGAGGCTTCTCAGGAGGCCAGTGTGAGAAAGGTAAGTGCACCAATTCCACCACTAACCTCTCACACTTGTACCTATGGTACAAGCTCTGACATTGATTACCGTGACATGACTATTTCCCTCACATGGCAGACTGTGCTGGAACTGGGTTCTGTCATACACAAGCTGAGAAGACTATACCTGCGTTCATATTGCAGGAAGCAAGCTCTTATGTATCCTACCACGTACAGGACAACAGCACAAAACAGTGTAATGCTCCCTGGCTAATACATCTGTGCCCACGATGTGCCTGTGTGTCAGTACTGCAAAGCTTCGATAATATATACATGATGAAACGGCTATCTAGTGTAAGCTCTTCAGTTTAATAAAACATTGTATTAGATTATATATGAGCAAACTCTTGTATTTTAAAGTAGTACCTGCAGGGACCAATAATCCAGGGAGTGCAGCCTATCAATTCACTAGGAACTAATGACATCACTTAGCCGCAGGTGAGGCACGAGGTGCTGTCTCTCAGGAAGACTGGATCACCCCACACACTGTGCGTAGGCAGCAGGTGTCTGTAACAGCAGGAAGAGTGTGAATGTCACACATCTCCCTTATAGGAGTGTCAGAAACATCTGATGGTGCAGGAAGATTGCTTTCATCAGAGACACTCAAAGTTAATATAATTATTCAGACTCATGGTAGCAGTGCTGGGAAATGACGCTGAAGGATTATTTTGACTTAAAACGATTTAAAAATGCATGTGTGTAATATCCTGACAGTTCTGTGGATATTAGAAGTCGGGGATTAGTTCGATGAGCATGTACAGTGAGGGTGTATGCGGAGTACTTTTATACAGGTCACAGCAACCTGTAATGTCTTCTAGTGGGTGGAATGGTCATTAAATACTGATGTGGTGACACCAGAGCTCACAGCTTATACAGTAAGTGATGACCTTGGCTCATGCTGTTTATACAGATGCTATTTATAGCAGTTTACAGTATACATATATTGTATGTGTATTATAAGATTGATAAAGATAGAAGGACATATTACTTGGGACAATTGGTTCTTCTGTGTCATATTCCATTTATCAGGTATAGTGTCATTATTTGTACACGATGATCTTAAAGATTCCTTTCCTGGATTCTCACACTTTACAACTGACTGAACAGGAGATGCAGGAAAATCAATAAATAAAATGAACTGTCAGATAGATCAAATTGTTCCTGCATAACGTTATCACCTTCTGTACTCTCACAGGAGGCCGCTTACAGATAGCTCAAACCGGTGTTACTTTATTCCACCTTCAGTATGGCTAACCATTGCTTGCAGCACCTTCACCTCCTTTTATCTCACTTGCTGTACGGCTGACCATTGCAGCACCTTCACCTCTTCTCATCCCACCTGATGTGGGACTGACCATTGCAGCACCTTCACCGTCTCTCATCCCACCCACTGTATGGCTGACCATTGCAGTACCTTCACCTCTTCTCATCCCACCCGCTGTATGGCTGACCATTGCAGCGCCTTCACCTCTTCTCATCCCACCTGATGTGGGACTGACCATTGCAGCATCTTTACCTCTTCTCATCCCACCCACTGTACTGCTGACCATTGCAGCACCTTCACCTCTTCTCATCCCACCCACTGTATAGCTGACCATTGCAGAACCTTCACCTCCTTTCATCCCACTCGCTGTGCAGCTGACCATTGCAGCACCTTCACCTCTTCTCAACCCACCTGATGTGGGACTGACCATTGCAGCACCTGCACCTCTTCTCATCCCACCCACTGTACTGCTGACCATTGCAGCACCTTCACCTCTTCTCATCCCACCCACTGTATAGCTTACCATTGCAGCACCTACACCTCTTCTCATCCCACTGATAATGTCGATATTATCTTAGACTGAAAAGCTATACCTCTAGATACACTATTACCGTGGAGCCGCTAAGGCCGCTAGACTACATGTGCTACGCACTTTGTACGCTATTTGCGTACAGAGTCCTGCACGTGGTACGCACTTGGCGTACACACGCCGCGCTGAGTGTACAGAGTACACACAGCGAGCGCACACACAATTGATAACATTTTAACCATGTTAATGATACAATGCAATGATATGATTACACGTTAAACCCTTAGCAGCAAAGTACTGCAACAATGTTATACCTTAAACCTTAAGTAGCGCTGACGGTATAAAGTACCCGCAGTGCGTACACCTTATCAATATCTATATACGTTTTACAGATAAATACACTTTAAAACCCTTGCAGGAAAGTGAAGACACAACACAGATTTGTAGTTGAAACCACAGGGTTCTAAGGCCACAGTGGATTAATTCCAAAAGGTAAAACAGTACAAATCATACACTACAGGCTAACAAGATAAATCTAAACAGAATAATGGCTACAGTCAATGTACATACGTGAGAATGTTCGCAAGCGCAACCCGGCCGGTCCTCCGCTGGTCATACAGATAGCGTTCAGAGTCTTCTGACCGGCCAGGCAACAATGGGCTTTTTATACACAACATGCATACACAATACAATGGTCACTGTAATCTCATTGTCCATTGGACACAGGGATGTGTCTTTACATTACAGAAGAGGTCATAGGTGGATTTGAATAGATGGGCGATGTCTTTCCCCAACTGCTCTTGTGGGTGGTATCCTCTGGATTCCCGCCGCATACATAATATACAGTAAATACAGTTAATGTTCATATTCTGCTTCTGCACATAACTATACGCTGGAACATGCGATCTTTCTCTAACCAACACCGGAATGTTACCCTCAAAATACCCTACAGCTGGATACTAGACATCACCTTCCAACCTTTATCTGACCCTTCCTATCATGCAAAGGCGAATCTCTTAGTCCAGGAACTGTTTAAACTGTTGATACTCGCTGATGCGGTCTAGGGGAGCTATATCTAAAATGTACACTATTTGGGTTAAATATGTAATGTTCTAGTAACCCTCTATGCGTTTCACAAACTCTACCGTAAATGCGCATACCACGCGCTAAGGCGCATGGCCGTGAAAAGCTCTGTTACGCAAATTGCGGATATGTGCACGCACGGCAGACTGAGTGCACGCGCAGCGGGCATGTGCATGGGGTTAGTACGTGGGGCATGCATTACAATATTTTTCTGCTTTGACACCACCCACTGTATAGCTGACCATTGCAACACCTCCACCTCTTCTCGTCCCACCCACTGTATAGCTGACCATTGCAGCACCTTCACCTCTTCTCATCCCACCTGATGTGGGACTGACCATTGCAGCACCTGCACCTCTTCTCATCCCACCCACTGTATAGCTGACCATTGCATCACCTTCACCTCTTCTCATCCCACCCACTGTATAGCTGATCATTGTAGCACCTTCACCTCCTTTTATCTCACTTGCTGTATGGCTGACCATTGCAGCACCTTCACCTCTTCTCATCCCACCCACTGTATAGCTGACCATTGCAGAACCTTCACCTCCTTTCATCCCACTCGCTGTGCAGCTGACCATTGCAGCACCTTCACCTCCTCTCATCCCACCCATTGTGGGACTGACCATTGCAGCACCTTCATCTCCTCGTATCCCACCCGCTGTACGGCAGACCATTGCAGCACCTTTACCTCTTCTCATCCCACCTTCTGTGGGGCTGACCATTGCAGCACCTTCACCTCATCTCATCCCACCCACTGTACGGCTGACCATTGCAGCACCTTCACCTTCTCTCATCCGACCCACTGTATGGCTGACCATTGCAGCACCTTCACCTCCTCTCATCCCACCCACTGTATGGCAGCCCATTGCAGCACCTTTATCTCCTCGTATCCCACCTGCTGTATGGCTGACCATTGCAGCGCCTTCACCTCTTCTCATCCCACCCACTGTACTGCTGACCATTGCAGCGCCTTCACCTCTTCTCATCCCACCCACTGTATAGCTGACCATTGCAGAACCTTCACCTCCTTTCATCCCACTCACTGTGCAGCTGACCATTGCAGCACCTTCACCTTCTCTCATCCGACCCACTGTATGACTGATCATTGCAGCACCTTCACCTCCTCTCATCCCACCCACTGTATGGCGGACCATTGCAGCACCTTTATCTTCTCAAATCCCACCAGCTGTATGGCTGACCATTGCAGCGCCTACACCTCTTCTCATCCCACCCACTGTACTGCTGACCATTGCAGCACCTTCACCTCCTTTCATCCCACCTGCTGTATGGCTGACCATTGCAGCACCTTCACCTCTTCTCATCCCATCTGATGTTAAATAGTTACATAGTTTGTGAGGTTGAAAAAAAGACAATCTGTCCGTCAAGTTCAACCTATTGTGGGACTGACCATTGCAGCGCCTTCCCCTCTTCCCATCCCACACACTGTACTGCTGACCATTGCAGCACCTTCACCTCTTCCTATCCCACCCGCTGTACGTCTGACCATTGCAGCGCCTTCACCTCCTCTCATCCCACCCGCTTATGGCTGACCAGTGCAGCACCTTCACCTCCTTGTATCCCACCTGCTGTACGGCTGCAGTGGTGTCAAGAGGGTGGTGCAAGGGATGCAGTCCGCACCCGGGTGTCACCCTTCAATGGGGTGACACCAAAATGAGCCGACACCCGCACCCCCAAATGGCGGAACTTGCGCTGGTGCAATCAGACCCATTACGCTGATGCACCGCTCTGTCAGCCGCCTGTGAAAGGAGTGGACCCTGGGTCAGGAGGATGGAGTCACGGAGGTCAGGAGGAGAGGCATTGGGGGGGACTTCCCCAGTTATTACTCCCCGGCTCCTCCTCTATGCCTCCTGAGTGCCGGCAGATTGATGGCATCTGCAGTCATTGGGAGCCTGGTTCAGCGTGCAGGGCCCGTGCTGCTGCCTGGGATGGTGTGCATGGTGAGTCTCTGTATAGGATAGAGCAGAGGTTCTCAAACTCGGTCCTCGGGGGCCCACACAGTGCATGTTTTGCAGGTCTCCTCACAGAATCGCAAGTGAAATAATTAGCTCCACCTGTGGACCTTTTAAAATGTGTCAGTGAGTAATTAATACACCTGTGCACCTGCTGGGTTACCTGCAAAACATGCACTGTGTGGGCTCCCGAGGACCGAGTTTGAGAACCTCTGGGATAGAGATTACATTACTGCCACACTCTGCAGTCTACTGCACAGTTTGCTCAAACTCAGAGTGGAAGGTGATGCTCTGCAGAATCAGCAGTATTATGTAATGTTCTGCTACGAGTTCCCCTGCTGACTTTATTTCAGTGTATAGGCTTCCTGCTGCTGACTATGATATTTAGCAACACCATCATCCAGTATCCAACATATTCTTTATTGTTCATTGATTATTTTTTTTTTCCTTCTGTATGCTGTATAAAAAATTAAAAAAAAGATAGACAAGTAGGGTATAGGAGTAAAAATAATGGAAAAACACTGGAAATAAAATAAAAAATTTGACATATTTAATGCATATTAAAGTAGCTAAATACCGTGTAAGGCTAAAGCTATAGAAGGTAGTTATCATTAACAGTACAGCAGTGGTTCCAAACCTTTTTAAAATACAGTTGCCCAAAGGCCACACACAGCATGCAGCGTAAGAGTGGTGACGATAGATAGATAGATAGATAGATAGATAGATAGATAGATAGATAGATAGATAGATAGATAGATGTTGCCACTTTTCCTTGGGCCCACACACACGCCTACCATATCTTTTATATTTAGTTTTCTGTTCTGTATTACATTGGAATTCCCTGAGTTCCATACTCACTGGTATACTTATCTACAGAAATGTACCCAGTTAAACCATAACTTTATATATTGCGGTTAGCTAAAGCAACATGGCAGTTATGTGGTGGAAACTAATAAGTTCCAGTACAAGATTTATTAGTGTCCTAATGGATTATACTACAATGTACCTCCCCTGTTATCACTCCCCGGCTCCTCCTCTCTGCCTCCTGAGTGCCGGCTGGGGACTGGATGTGCGCTGAGGGGGAGGTGGCGGTATGATCGTGGCTAAGTGAGGAACAGCCCTGCCTGCCTGCACAAATAAATCCAGAAGCACACTGAGACGCTTAGTCGCCGCTATACAAATATCATGGCTCACCAGCACTGTGACAGCCCAGCCACACTGACGTGATGAGGACCCGGCCGCAGAAGTAAGCATCAGTACTATTGTAAATATCTTCTCTCCTGAATCTGCTCTACCAGTGCAGCCGATGGAGGGAGTCCCGCTCTGTCCCCAGCCACAGCAGTAGGTTGTATTCTGCTCACACATGCAGCAGGTATGCTGCTGCCCCCTGAGACCCAATAATATTTGTGAAGGCAATCATGGCCCCATGGACCCCTGAGAACTGATGCCACCACAGACATCAGGTCCACCTCTCCCCACCCTGCTCCCCTTCCCACCTACTGTACTTCATAATGGCACCTGGATTCAAACATATTCTAGTGAGAACAGTGTCATTGTCACCCACTACCTTTCCCCAGTCACACACTGACTCTCCCTATCATCCTTTGCCTCTCACTGTCACCCTTCCGCTGTCACCATCTACCTTCCCCCCTGTCACCCTATGCCTCTCGCTGTCTTCCACTGTCACCCTATGCCACTCCCTGTCACCCTCTGCTTCCCGTTGTCACCCACTGCCTTTCCCTTGTCACCCACTGCCTCTTCCTTTTATCTCTACCTGTCACTACCTGCCTCTTCATTACACACAGACGCTCTCGCTGTTACCCTCTGCCTCCCATCTTCCTCTTCCTCTCACCCACTGAGTACCCAGTCACCCACTGCCTCTGCCTACCTGCAACTCCCATCATCCACTGACTCTGTCACTTTCTCCCTATCACCTTCTACCTCTCTGTCAACTATTGACTCCCCAGTCACCACCTGCTATCCACTGCCTCCCCCTGCCACCTTCGTCTTCTCCCATCACCCATTGTCTCCTCACCCATCTTCTGCTCCCTGTCACTCTGTCTCTCCCAGCCACCTCTACCTGACACCCACTGGCCTCTCCTGCTGTCACCCACTGCTTCTACCCAGTCACCCACTTCCTCTGTCTTTATGGTGGGGGAGGGGAGGGAGGCAGAGCATATATTTGCATCTGGGCCCACCACTCGCAAGTTCCGCCACTGTGCACCCCCATCCCATTCATGGACTTGACAGACACGTCAGTGGCGGCGTCCACACTCATCCCTTCCCAGCACCAAGCACCGCAGTCACCCCCGCACCCCCACCGGCGCTGGTAACGAGAAGCGGCTCTTCTTCACCTGTCCACACGGCGCTCTTCTCCAGAGTCAGGTGAGGTCACAGTGTCCCTCCCCTCTCCTCCCTACCTCTCAATTAAGTGTTCAGCACTGCACCCCTCCTCTCCTGTGGACGTTATGTATAAAGGGCAATGTCTTAGACTGCATAACTTTTTATAATAAGCAACCGGTTTTATTTAAAAACAGGTTGGAAGTAGAATGACAGTGTGGTTGTCTGGCAAGAAGTTTAGGAGCGTTTGCCTCCCAGTTCAGCTGCTGAATTTTTATTAATAGCAAGCTAGTGCGCCAAATCATCTGTCTTGTTGCTATGAACCACCTTTCCTACACAAAGCAGTTTTCAAACTGTCCCTCTGTAATGTATAGTATATTATGGCCTATTAAGAATTACTGCCTCACAGCACTGAGGTTGTGGTTTGATTCTCACCATTTCCCTAACTGTGGAGTTTGTAAATTCCACGAGCGTTTGCCTGTGTTTCGTCCGGGTACTTCAAAAATATTCTGGTAGGTTAATTGGCTCCTGACAAAGTGTAACCCTAGCATGTAAGTGTGTGCATGTACATAGGCAGACTAGATGGACCGAGTATAGTAGTCCTTATCTGCCGTCCAATTCTATGTTACAGTGGGCATTATGTGTTTGGGACGCTACTATTGTGGACATTACAGTATGTGTATAATTGGCACTACTGTGGACATTGTGTATAAGGAGCACTACAATGTAGCGTAAAGTGAATAAGAGGCACTACCATGTGACGTAATTTGCAGAAGGGGTACTACTGTGTAGTGTAACCTGTATAAGGGGTACTACTGTGTAGTGTAACCTGTATAAGGGGTACTACGTTGTAGTGTAACCTGTATAAGGGGTACTACTGTGTAGTGTAACCTGTATAAGGGGTACTAGTACTGTGTAGTGTAACCTGTATAAGGGGTACTACTGTGTAATATAACGTGTATAAGAGTATTACTGTGTAGCGTAACATGTATAAGGGGTACTACTGTGTAGCGTAACGTATACAAAGGGTACTATTGTGGACATTACAGTATGTGTATAATTGGCACTACTGTGGACATTGTGTATAAGGGGCACTACAGTGTAGCGTAAAAAGTGAATAAGAGGCACTACCATGTGACGTAATTTGCAGAAGGGGTACTACTGTGTAGTGTAACCTGTATAAGGGGTACTACTGTGTAGTGTAACCTGTATAAGGGGTACTACTACTGTGTAGTGTAACCTGTATAAGAGGTACTAGTACAGGTTGAGTATCCCTTATCCAAAATGCTTGGGACCAGAAGTATTTTGGATATCGGATTTTTCCGTATTTTGGAATAATTGCATACCCTAATGAGATATCATGGTGATGGGGCCTAAGTCTAAGCACAGAATGCATTTATGTTTCGTATACACCTTATACACACAGCCTGAAGGTCATTTTACCCAATATTTTTAATAACTGTGCATTAAACAAAGTGTGTGTACATTCACACAATTCATTTATGTTTCATATACACATTATACACACAGCCTGAAGGTCATTTAATACAATATTTTTAATAACTTTGTGTATTAAACAAAGTGTGTGTACATTGAGCCATCAGAAAACAAAGGTTTCACTATCTCACTCTCACTCAAAAAATTCCGTATTTCGGAATATTCCGTATTTCGGAATATTTGGATATGGGATACTCAACCTGTACTGCATACCTCCCAACTGTCCCGATTTTCGCGGGACAGTCCCGTTTTTTGGGGACTGTCCCGCGGGCCACAGTGTCCCGCGGTGGGAGGGGGGGGGGGGGCAGTTGGGAGTCTCTGTCTCTCGCTGCCCTGCTTAGCAGAGCAGCGGTGAATAGACGCTGTGCGCATGCGCACAGCGTCTATTCAGGGGAGACAGGAGGAGAGGGGGCATGCCAGCAGCTCACAGAGCGCTGGGCATGCCCCCCTCAGTGACGAAAACGGGGCGTGGCTAGCGATCGCGGGTCCTCCCGCGAAGCCACGCCCCCTTTTCACAGACCACGCCGCGCGTGTGTCCCTCCTTAGACCATAGGAAAGTTGGGAGGTATGGTACTGTGTAGTGTAACCTGTATAAGGGGTACTAGTACTGTGTAGCATAACATGTATAAGGAGTACTACTGTGTAACATAACATGTATAAGAGTACTACTGTGTAGCGTAACGTATACAAAGGGTACTATTGTGCAGAATAACATGTATAAGGGGTACTACTGTGTGATGTAACGTGTATGAGGGACACCATGTGCAGTGCAATGTGAATAAGATTGTGCTACCGCATACTGTAATTTGAATTGGGGGTACTATTGTATGGTCATGCCCCTTCCTTGGGAAACCAAGGATATAAATGTATAATGTTAATTTTGTTAGCTGTTTTATGTCACTGCTATTGCCATTGCATTCAGTGATATACAGGAATTATAGGGATCAGTATGAAATCCCGGCGGTCGGGAGACTGACGCCAGGAGCTCAACAGCCGGGATCCCGGCGGCGAGCACAGCGTGTCCCCTTGCGGGGTCGCTGTGCTCATCGTGCTTCTGGCCTGGTGGTGACCGAATTGACGTGGACCACCACCCAAGTGGGGAAACCAGCCATTATTGCAGCGGGTGACGGGATTCCGGTGTCGGTATATTAACCGCCGGAACCCCGTCCGAAAGTCAATTAAATGCCTCCCGAATTATGACATTAATAAGGATTCCATGTGGTGTGATACGGGAGGAAGTCCATGGGGGTGACACCAACCCTAGTGACACCTGTGCATTGCAGTGCCTTCACCTCTTCCCATCCCAACTGCTGTACGACTGACCATTGCAGCATCTTCACTTACTCGTATCCCACCTACTTAACAGCTGATCATTGCAGCACCTTTACCTCTTCTCAACCAACCTGCATTATGGCTGACCATTGCAGCTAGGGTTGCCACCTCATCCCTTTATTTCTGGACACATTAATTACACAGGTTCTATGGCTAATTAAAACCAGGTGAAATGAGTCTTGAAGTCAGCCAGCCACAGAACCTGTGTAATTAATATTGCACAGAATTAAAGGGATGAGGTGGCAACCCTAATTGTAGCACCTTCACGTCCTCTCATCCCACCTGAGGTGGTGCTGGTCATTGCTGCACCTTCACCTCATCTAATCCCACCAGATGTATGGCTGATCATTGCAGCACCTTCAACTCCTCTTTCACTATGACAACCATCCTGTAGCAGGGCACATCTAGCATCTTACAGTGCTTCCTTTTCCCATTCACTCACCAGCTGTGCTGCTGACCCTTCCAGCACCTCAGCACTCCCTAATTTATAAATATAGGCTACTAATTATGATGCTGTGCCCAGCCGTACATTAGATAACAGCTGTGAGTAGGCCTGAATTTGGATATGTGACTGGGATATAAGAGAAGGGAATGTCAGAAAGAGAAAAGGGCGTATATCATTTTATGGAAGGAGCGGAGCAGTGGATGAATTGCAGCCTGATTGGGATGGTTATGCTGAAACCTAAATATGATGTTTTGTAATGAATCCAGAACTTTACCAAGCACCTGATATGAAGCTTGTACCCATACATAATGTACTGTATGTCACCGCTCAAAGAGCTTAATCGTGCTTGAGAAAATTGCTTTGCTTTTTTAATGTGAAAGAATAATAGACAATATTGTCAGTTTGCTTTTGTCATGAATAGTGTGTTCTGTGCTGATATCACAGAGTGAAGGGTTTACGTAAGCCCAGGCTGTAGTACACAACAGGCAGGACTGCATGTTATTGTTCTATATTGAGTGTGTATAGCGGAGGATGGTGGATTTTATTACATTGTGTGCTTGGGAGGAGGGGGTTGCTTTTGTTATGCATAATAGATCAACATTAGCATTTAAAGTGCATCATAAATTTGTTTTCTATTGTAAATTTTCTATGTTTATTATTAATAAAAAATTATTTCACAAATGAAAAATCTATATATATTATATGTAATGGTTTGGTAAAAAGTGGGAAAGTGCGTGTGGCTGCAGATACAGTATCTGGATACTTGTTCAACTTGTTCTGGATTCCTGAGGCTCAGGAGTCAGTTAGATATTGACCTAGTTGTGGCAGCAGCTGATTGGGGAAGAGAGTAATAATTAGGTAATATAAAGCCTACTTCAGCGACTTACCTTAGCAAGACTGCAGACCATGCATTTATGGTCCAAGCAGTTATTTATGTGCCATGCACACAGTCGCCAACCTTTCCAATTTCCAGATTTTAGAGATCTCTCCTCAGTTTTTTATCTCTTATATAATAGCCCTGTGATTCTGTGCCTGGCCCTCTAACGCTGGGCGTGGCTAGGAGCTCTCATTGGGTTAGTGGCAGGTCTATCACACCCAGTCCACACAGGTTACATCCAATGGGAGGCTCTGCCCTTTGCCTGCTGTGTTTTCACAGAGCAGGATTAGCAATGGGACTGATGGAGCTGCAGCTCCAGGCCCACACCCCAAAATAGTCCTCACTGCATCTGCAGCAACATACCCTCCAACAATTTACACATAAACACTGATACACATTTGAAAAGGGGGCGTGGCCACGGGTACAGCGCAGTGGCCACGCCCCTTTTCCTATACTTTCAATGGAAGCTTGGAGAGTCAAAAAACGGTACAGACCATTAAAAAAAAGGGACTGTACCTGCCAGAAAGGTGCAGCTGGAGGGTGTGTCACTGCATCTGCAGCAAGTCTCTGCACTGTAGAGAGGGGGAAAACATCCTTTTACTGCAGCGTCCTATGGGGGTCATTCCAAGTTGATCGCTAGCTGCATTCGTACGCTGTGCAGCGATTAGGCAAAAACTCGGCACTTCTGCGCATGCGTATGCAGCGCAATGCGGACGTGCAGCATACTATTACAACGAACGATGTAGTTTTACACAGGAACTAGCGATACTTTTCCGTCGCACAGGCAGCCGCAGAGTGATTGACAGGAAGAGGGCGTTTCTGGGTGTCAACTGACCGTTTTCAGGGAGTGTTCGGAAAAACGCAGGCGTGGCTGGGCGAACGCAGGGCGTGTTCATGACGTCAAATCAGGAACTGAATGGTCTGAAGTGATCGCAAGCGCCGAGTAGGTCTGAAGCTACTCTGAAACTGCACAAAATATTTTTGGACCCGCTCTCCGTTCCCTTCATTAGCACTTCTGCTAAGCTAAAATACACTCCCAGTGGGCGGCGGCATAACGTTTGCACGGCTGTTAAAAACTGCTAGCGAACGATCAACTCGGAATGACCACCAATGTCTTGCTGCCAGTCCACCTGCCCCCTCCGGCAGCAACAATCCCCACTCCCTAGCCGCGCCGCAGGTGGAAAAAAAGCTGCTGCGGCCACCGGCATAGATGTGTATGAAAGCTTCGCAGCGGAAGACTTTCATAGGCCTCCCTGCACCGCATACTCTCTGAGCCCCGGAGCCTCCTCTGCGTGTGATGTCACAGAAGTGCCTCCCCACCACAGCCGCTCCCAGATCCCCAGAGGCCCTGACTCCGCAACACAGCACCTGGGCTGCCGGCCTGGAAGCCCCGAGATGGTTAATATAGCGGATAGAGGGGGTGATATCGCGGAGGGTAATGTCTGGACGCTGAATCAATGTAAAAGGTGACAGGACAGTGCAGTACAGTGGGTGTGCAGTCAGGGCCGTTGCTAGAGTGTTCAGCGCCCCACTGCAAACTATAAATTTGCACCCTCGCATACTTTACAAACGCACAGCGCACATAATGACCCCTGTAGTAGAGACACTTACACATTTAATGCCCCCTGAACCAGTGACGCTTACACATCTCACACCCCCACCCTGTACCAGTGACGCTTACACACGTAATGCCCCCTGTACCAGTGACACTTACACACGTAACGCCCCCTGTACCAGTGCCGCTTACACACATAATGCCCCCTGTACCAGTGCCGCTTAGACACGTAATGCCCCCTGTACCAGTGCCGCTTAGACACGTAATGCCCCCTGTAGCAGTGACGCTTACACGCGTAATGCCCCCTCTACCAGTACCGCTTACACACATAACGCCCCCTGTACCAGTGCCGCTTACACACGTAACGCCCCCTGTACCAATGACGCTTACACACGTAACGCCCACTGTACCAGTGACGCTTACACACATTATGCAGACACACACACACACACACACACACACACACACACACACACAGTACAAACACACACACACTGCACAGCACTCTCACCTTTTATATTGATTCAGCCAGTCACTCCGTTCTGCCAGCCAGTCGCTATTGTTATCACCAGTGTCCCAACGCGCCGCATTGCAGGGAAGTAGACGCACTACATAAACTACAGCTCCCAGCAGACCTTAGCGCCGAAGCATTCCGCCCCTTAGGGCTGCTGGGACCTGTAGTTTATTGCGTACATCTTCTTCCCTGTAATGCGGCACATTGGGACACCGGCGCAAACAATAGTGACTGCCTGCTGTGCGAGTCTCCGGGAGAGCCACTGCCAAAGGTAGGACAGCAGCTTAGCTTCTGACAGGAGGAGAAGCATTACCCGCCCCTCCCCCACTCACAGTACCTCCGATCCCCATCCGCGGCACCCCCACACTCCCCCTCCAGCACCCGCGATAGCTCCGGACCCCCTCCCCCACCCGCAGCGACCCCGCACCCGTACCTCCCACCGCATCCACCCCTCCCCCACCTGGGGCAACCCCGCAACTGCTCCTCCCCCACCCGAAGCGGCTCTGGACCACCACCCGCAGCACCCACGCACCCTCCCCCACCTGCGGCCCCACCACAACCGCCCCTCCCGTGGCACCCCAGGATCCCATCCGCCTCTTCCCCGCACCCCCTACTTCCCCAACCAAAGCACCTACTAGGTGATTCATCAGGCCCTGTGTGCGCTGTTCACGCCGTTGCAAGGGGCTACGACCCCTTAATCATTGCACGCCCTTTGTCCGTGCAATATTTAACCACTCACACAATTATGATTGGATGTAATACTCCATATAATAAAAATATTCCACGCCACAAGGGTGTGCAAGCCCCTTACAACGGTGTGAAGAGCGCCCGTAGGGCGCGATGAATCACCTAGTTTTAACTATTTGCACAGTACAGTCCTAGTGTTGTATATACTGGATATATTTCTCACTATCTATTCCTATTCGCTGGATTTTATAACTGAAGTGGAGCATGGGCAATGCAAGCAAATGCCATTACAGCCAAGTACAAGAAACAATTCAAGCAAGCCTGTATTGTAGTCCTGGAATGGCCTCCTAGAATGTACTCTATAGGACTTGCTGAGATCCTCCTGATAAGCGCTAAAATGTTTCTGGAAAATATTTAAAAATGTCAGCAACTATGCAAGAGGTTTTGATACCATACGACCTGTGTAAATGCCTAATTGCAATGTGCAGTTATTAATATACATACTATTATTATTATTTATTATTATTTATTATTATTATTATTATTATTATAAAAAAACAGCTACAAAATGGTATCACTACTCTTGTACGTTAGAGGTCTTGGGAATTAATGAAAGTAGTTGTGGGTATGGGCTAGGGATGCCCATCGGGAATTAGTGGTTTGCAACCATCGATGGTCTATGCCTGATGGCAAGTGATTTGCCATCAATGGTACAGCACCAACAATAGTGGCACCCGATGTTGAGTGCAGCATCCGGCCATCAATAACTAAACTGGGTCTGGCCAACCTGTGGCTCTCCAGCCATTTGTTTGAGTACACATCCCAGCATGCTCTGCTACATTTTAGCATTCCCTAATAGCAATAATGTGGCAGGGCATGCTGGGACTTGTAGTTTCACAACAGCTGGAGAGCCACAGTTTGGCCAGGCCTGAACAAAACCATCAGTGGTTTTCTACCAATGATTTTAAACTATTAACCATAGATGATATAATCTGCAATGGTCATCGCTAGGGTGGGCAGACTATCCTGTGATGCTGAGCTCATGTGATCTCACAGAGCCAGTATACTGTAAGCTGGCATTCTGATGATGGCACACAATGTTACTCATATCACATTGAGCATACACCAGTACGGTTCACTGGCTCAATAACACATGAATATTTATAGCTACCCAGAAGATGGCTAACTTCATGCTGACATGTTACGTAATCAGTACAGTGGAAACTATAGAGAAGTCACATACAGTAAATGTAATATGTTTTGTGTGGTATGACCAGATACTAACATTTAGAGCTGTAGGCGACAGTGAAAATAGACCACGTTTTATGGACTACAGAAAAAACCCATTACTTATCTAGCTTGCTCATCATTTTTTCTGTATAATCTTAATTATTGCTAAGTGTTCTGCGTCAAACATCTCTGCCTCTGAATGGCCTTCCATCTCAAACTTCATTAGGCTCTTTAAACACATCGACCAGGTCCTTTTATTTTCCACTTTTTTACATCTTCAAAGGAGTTTTTATAAAATTTTTTTTTTTTAAACATTTTGGAAATATTTTAGTTATACCCTAAATAAAAATGTATTCATTTGTTTTTCTGTGGTCTTTCATTCATAGTTACCATTGAAAAGTCAGCGGGAGACTCTGAAGCTGTATCCTTTGATGGAAAGACTTATTTGGAGTACCACAATGCAGTAACCAAAAGGTAAGTTAAAGTAATTTCCTGCATCTGACTAATCTCCTGTGTGTTTGCAGTGCACAGAAAGTAACGCGTTTCACCTGCAGTAATAGCAGAGATGTCTATGGCCATATACCTGCCAGAATGAGAATATACCTTTATGTTTTGAACACTGGTGCAACATAAATATACTAGTCACAGAATGGAAGCCATTGCTCTTAGTAACCACATACCCACTCATATTGTTACTCTGGTTCCTGAGTGTTGCTCTTTCCCAAACATGCGCTCCATTCACCAGCATTTACAAGTGAACACATTTGGAGATGCCTTGGCGAACTTCAATGGTCTCCTGAAGGCTATTAAGAAACTCTTATCAAACATTAGCATTATACATGCAGTTTTAGTTGCGTATTTTAACCCAAAGTAAGCACCAGCAGGTATGAGGCCTTATTCTAATGATCATCTTAGTTGAGAAGTTGATCTACAGCTGCTGTTGAGGTAAATGTCCCATGATGCTCTGCCAGGCGCTGACCATGCAGGGACTTTCCTATACGTCAGCGAGAATTTTCTCATGCAAACACGGACAGTGTCATTCCATCTGGATTTCTAATGAATAAATGGTATTATATACTCTAGGTTAAGATTCATATTTGTTTGCAGTGATGTCCTGCAACATATCGCTATGAATTGTATTCCCACCACTGGGTCCTACATTGTCCCAGGACAGGCATAGAGTGGAGTTCCAGGAACTCTTTCATTTCAAAATGCCTAGAGTCACAGTTTCTGGGAATAAAAACCCCCCAACACTGTTTTACTATCTTTTACTCTTGCATTGCAGCAAGGGTTGGGAGAGAGAACAGTGTGTCACATGGATGGACTATTTTCCACTTTAAAAAACAAACTGGGAATCCGGTTTCTCTGGGTCATTTATGATCATTTTCTGTCCACAGTTCATGCACAGCTGCACAATGTGTCCTGATCTGTGTTACTGAACTGAATCATTAAAGGGAATATATCTGTAATAATGTGTATTTTTCTGTACCCTGAGCATAGTGTCAGCTTATTGCTATTTTGCTTTAATTGTGTCTTTGGAGGTAAGAAGTCGCTATTAAAAAAATAAATAAAAACAAACGTACTGCGGCTTCATAGACTCACGCCAATAAAACTGCTTTTTCCAGCCATTCATTTATTTCTGTAGCTGAAATTCTATCCACATAGGGATTTATGCAAGTACTGAATGCTGACCCTTGGCCATGAAATGTTCTCTGCCTTCTATCTCTTTTAATATATCAGCAGGCAATGTATAAAACAGGCTGCAGGAGAAACTGCTGGGTCACTTTCATAAGCCCTGTTAGTTGCGCACAGTCTCTGCAAGAGTCGGGCTCTAGTGCATGCTATGGGAGTTGGTGACAGAGAGTGTCATTAGGACAGACGTGCCATAAAGTAGAGCTCGTGTGTTGCAGCAGCTTAGAAGAGTCTAATTGGGCTGCGTGACACAAATACACATCTGAACATATAAAATGACATTGCTTTGATGGTAGATTCCCTTTAATGTAAAGAAGTCTGTGTCTGTCAGCTACGTCTGTCTTTGTCTTATGTGTCCGTGTTGTTTCCTTGTTTTCAAGCCAACTGACTAATGAGATACCCGAGTAAGTAAACTGTCCATACATGTCACTTGCCACAAGCCATATCCATCCTGTACGCCACATCAGCTGTCACCCATTGCATTGGATGTTCTCATTGTTATGACATACTTGGCAGATGTGATAGAGGACAATGAAATGCTGCCCTCATCAGTGCACATCTATGTGTATAACATACGTATACTGTACCAGTCATCCAGGATTCTGTGTCGCCCAAATCAGCACTGCCTTTGAGTCTTCAGCTTTTTGATCTGGAACAAGTCACTGGCCCTAGATGATCAGCTGAAGGACCACGGATGCCCAGGCTGGCAACATATAAATGTCCACTTACTTCTACTGTGTGTGTCTGCTCTGACATATTACGTAGTCAGGGCAGCTTTGCTTATCAATAATGAGTGCCTATGGATTGGCTGTGAATTGTTTATGTATTATTAGGTGGATTGTGCCCTTATTTAAATTAAACAGATAGGACAGGTGTGTGCCAAATGATAATGCTTTAGAATGTGCCCTAATCACAGCCGACTGCTGAGTGAAAAACCAAACCACCAGTGAGGAGTATTACTGATAGCATGCTGCAGCAGTATGCACAGTACAAAGATTGGGCCCAGGGAACAAGAACTGGGCCCCCCTAATGTAGAGATGGAAGCAAAGAAATCGAGGAGACAACCTAAACTGACCAGTTATTTTCAGGTGTTTTATTACCAAAGTGAAAATGTGCAGTAACCCATGGTAACCACACACTTTCTTAAACAGTCTCACAAACTCTTCCCAAACATTTTTCTATCTGAATCCTACATATATGCTGTATGCATAGTCCTCAAAATAACTTGATACACACAGGCATTTACTTGTTACATAACATTTGTAGGATATCTCTACGCATAGCACATGACCTGCACACACATAACATTGGTAGTGCTCTATGCTTTACTCGGATACTGTAGTTCTGGCACTCACCGAGCCTGTGTACTACATTCACTGTGGAGGTTCCATTTACAAGGTGGTAAAAGGGTTCTCTCGTGCACCAGGACACATGAGGTTCTCAAACTTAACCCTAGTTTCTGCTGCGGGGTACACTGGGCTCCACAAGGATAGACATTGGGGTGTAGAGTAGGATCTTGATCCGAGGCACCAACAGGCTCAAAGCTTTGACTGTTCCCAGAATGCACAGCGCCGCCTCCTCTATAACCCCGCCTTCCTGCACAGGAGCTCAGTTTTGTAGTTTGTGCTGCAGTAAGCAGGCACATAACAGAGGGGCTGCTCAGCCCTAACAAGAGCTTTTTTTGAAGAAAAAAGTGAAGACTTCAAGGGCAGCAGCGGTGGTAAATGTCAGAAGACATTCACTGCTGCAGTTCCAGCTCTCCCCAGCGGCGCTGTACACTCCCAAGGCCCTAGTTGCTGGGTAACTACAGCAGGAGGCTCCGGTTTTCTTCACGTCAGGCACACACGGCTGGGGCTCTCCAGGATCGCGTGGCCTCGCTTCGGGAGGTGGTAAGTGGGTCCCGCTTGCGGGACCCGGTCTTTATCGCGATCCGGCGCGGTCAGTGGGAGGCGGGCCCCGCGCGCGCTGGCGGTGGACACTGTGGCAGTACAGGCGATCCCACTAGATCACAAGGGCATGGGGGCGCAGGTCAGGTTTTCTCTCTAAACCGGTTTTTACATCGCCCACAGTACCCGGTGGTTTTGCCAGCAGAGGGGATAAGGCTTAGACCTGAAGCCCCTCCCCCAGCCCCAGGGCGCCATTTCCAGCAAGTGTTTCCGCCCTGGAGCTGCATATCTGTCTCTCCCTCACTCCCTGGCAGTGTCTGCGGCGCCATTATCCCTCAGCTTCACTGTTCCTGGGACTGCTTGGGCAAATCCTCCTGTGTAAAGCCCCCTGGTTGTCAGTGCTGTGACTTTACATGACACTTAAGTATTCTACCTGCCTTTTTAGACAGTGCTAGTTAAGAAAGAGTGCATTTAGTCAGGGTTTTCTAGTACAATTACCCTGTGATATACATCCAGTTCTTACTGTGTAGTGTTATATCTATTGACTATATAGCTATATATATAAGCTAGTCCAGTGCAGTATTATTGTTAGTAATAACCTCTGCATTGTACAAACTGTGACTATCTGTGTGTGCATTAGATAGCTGAGTGGTGTCCATTTCGTGTCTTTCACTTAACTTGCTATCCCTATATTCTATAACCTGAGGGGGCTTGGTGCGTCAGATTTTATATTGATATAGGATTTTCACAAAGATATACTTTAATACGTATTTTTCTCTGTGATTTTAGTCACCATATCTCTCCTTTATCTCTGACGTCCTAGTGGATGCTGGGAACTCCGTAAGGACCATGGGGAATAGCGGCTCCGCAGGAGACTGGGCACAAAAAGTAAAAGCTTTAAACTAGCTGGTGTGCACTGGCTCCTCCCCCTATGACCCTCCTCCAAGCCTCAGTTAGATTTTTGTGCCCGAACGAGAAGGGTGCAAGCTAGGTGGCTCTCCTGAGCTGCTTAGAAGTAAAAGTTTAAATAGGTTTTTTATTTTCAGTGAGTCCTGCTGGCAACAGGCTCACTGCATCGTGGGACTAAGGGGAGAAGAAGCGAACTCACCTGACTGCAGAGTGGATTGGGCTTCTTGGCTACTGGACATTAGCTCCAGAGGGACGATCACAGGTTCAGCCTGGATGGGTCCCGGAGCCGCGCCGCCGGCCCCCTTACAGAGCCAGAAGAGCGAAGAGGTCCGGAGAAAGCGGCGGCAGAAGACGTTCCTGTCTTCAAATAAGGTAGCGCACAGCACTGCAGCTGTGCGCCATTGCTCTCAGCACACTTCACACTCCGGTCACTGAGGGTGCAGGGCGCTGGGGGGGAGCGCCCTGAGACGCAATAAAAACGATATAAAAACCTTATATGGCTAAAAAAAATGCATCACATATAGCTCCTGGGCTATATGGATGCATTTATCCCCTGCCAGTTTCCTAAAAAAAGCGGGAGAAAAGGCCGCCGTGAAGGGGGCGGAGCCTTTCTCCTCAGCACACAAGCGCCATTTTCTTTCACAGCTTCGCTGGAAGGACGGCTCCCTGACTCTCCCCTGCAGTCCTGCACTACAGAAACAGGGTAAAACAGAGAGGGGGGCACTATTGGCAGCTAATATATAAATACAGCAGCTATAACAGGGAGTAACACTTATATAAGGTTATCCCTGTATATATATAGCGCTCTTGTGTGTGCTGGCAAACTCTCCCTCTGTCTCCCCAAAGGGCTAGTGGGGTCCTGTCCTCTATCAGAGCATTCCCTGTGTGTGTGCTGGGTGTCGGTACGATTGTGTCGACATGTATGAGGAGGAAAATGATGTGGAAGCAGAGCAATTGCCTGTGTTAGTGATGTCACCCCCTAGGGAGTCGACACCTGACTGGATGGTAGTAATTAAAGAATTACGTGACAATGTCAGCACTTTGCAAAAAACTGTTGACGACATGAGACAGCCGACAAATCAATTAGTGCCTGTTCAGGCGTCTCAGACACCGTCAGGGGCGCTAAAACGCCCGTTACCTCAGATGGTCGACACAGACCCTGACACGGATACTGAATCCAGTGTCGACGGTGACGAGACAAACGTAATGTCCAGTAGGGCCACACGTTACATGATCACGGCAATGAAGGAGGCATTGAACATTTCTGACACTACAAGTACCACAAAAAAGGGTATTATGTGGGGTGTGAAAAAACTACCAGTGGTTTTTCCTGAGTCAGATGAATTAAATGAGGTGTGTGATAAAGCGTGGGTTTCCCCCGATAAAAAACTGCTGATTTCTAATAAATTATTGGCACTATACCCTTTCCCGCCAGAGGTTAGGGCACGTTGGGAAACACCCCCTAGGGTAGATAAGGCGCTCACACGCTTATCAAAACAAGTGGCGTTACCGTCTCCTGATACGGCCGCTCTCAAGGAACCAGCTGATAGAAGGCTGGAAAATATCTTAAAAGGTATATACACACATACCGGTGTTATACTGCGACCAGCGATCGCCTCAGCCTGGATGTGCAGCGCTGGAGTGGCTTGGTCGGATTCCCTGACTAAAAATATTGATACCCTGGATAGGGACAGTATATTATTAACTATAGAGCATTTAAAGGATGCATTACTATATATGCGAGATGCACAGAGGGATATTTGCACCCTGGCATCTAGAGTAAGTGCGATGTCCATTTCTGCCAGAAGAACGTTATGGACGCGACAGTGGTCAGGTGATGCGGATTCCAAACGACATATGGAAGTATTGCCGTATAAAGGGGAGGAGTTATTTGGAGTCGGTCTATCGGACCTGGTGGCCACAGCAACGGCTGGAAAATCCACCTTTTTACCCCAGGTCACCTCTCAGCAGAAAAAGACACCGTCTTTTCAAACCCAGTCCTTTCGTCCCTATAAGGGCAAGAGGGAAAAAGGCCGCTCGTTCCTGCCCCGGGGCAGAGGAAGGGGAAAAAGACTGCACCATGCAGCCTCTTCCCAGGAGCAGAAGCCCTCCCCCGCTTCTGCCAAGTCCTCAGCATGACGCTGGGGCTCTGCAAGCAGACTCGGGCACGGTGGGGGGCCGTCTCAAGAATTTCAGCGCGCAGTGGGCTCACTCGCAAGTGGACCCCTGGATCCTGCAGGTAGTATCACAGGGGTACAAATTGGAATTCGAGACGTCTCCCCCTCGCCGGTTCCTGAAGTCTGCTCTACCAACGTCTCCCTCCGACAGGGAGGCAGTATTGGAAGCTATTCACAAGCTGTATTCCCAGCAGGTGATAATCAAGGTACCCCTCCTACAACAGGGAAAGGGGTATTATTCCACGCTGTTTGTGGTACCGAAGCCGGACGGCTCGGTGAGACCAATTTTAAATCTAAAATCCTTGAACACTTACATAAAAAGGTTCAAATTCAAGATGGAATCACTCAGAGCAGTGATAGAGAACCTGGAAGAAGGGGACTATATGGTATCTCTAGACATCAAGGATGCTTATCTCCATGTCCCAATCTACCCTTCTCACCAAGGGTACCTCAGGTTTGTGATACAAAACTGTCATTATCAGTTTCAGACGCTGCCGTTTGGATTGTCCACGGCACCACGGGTCTTTACCAAGGTAATGGCCGAAATGATGATTCTTCTTCGAAGAAAAGGCGTATTAATTATCCCTTACTTGGACGATCTCCTGATAAGGGCAAGGTCCAGGGAACAGTTAGAGGTCGGAGTAGCACTATCTCAGGTAGTGCTACGTCAGCACGGGTGGATTCTAAATATCCCAAAATCACAGCTGATTCCAACAACACGTCTACTGTTCCTAGGGATGATTCTGGACACAGTCCAGAAAAAGGTGTTTCTCCCGGAGGAGAAGGCCAGGGAGTTATCCGAGCTAGTCAGGAACCTCCTAAAACCAGGACAAGTGTCAGTGCATCAGTGCACGAGAGTCCTGGGAAAAATGGTGGCTTCTTACGAAGCGATTCCATTCGGAAGATTCCATGCAAGAACTTTTCAGTGGGATCTGCTGGACAAATGGTCCGGATCGCATCTTCAGATGCATCAGCGGATAACCCTATCTCCAAGGACAAGGGTATCTCTCCTGTGGTGGTTACAGAAGGCTCATCTTCTAGAGGGCCGCAGATTCGGCATTCAGGATTGGATGCTGGTAACCACGGATGCCAGCCTGAGAGGCTGGGGAGCAGTCACACAGGGAAGAAATTTCCAGGGCTTGTGGTCAAGCATGGAAACGTCTCTTCACATAAATATCCTAGAGCTAAGGGCCATTTACAATGCCCTAAGTCACAGAAGCTGCAAGGATTCTCCGCTGGGCGGAAAATCATGTGATAGCACTGTCAGCAGTGTTCATTCCGGGAGTGGACAACTGGGAAGCAGACTTCCTCAGCAGACACGACCTCCACCCGGGGGAGTGGGGACTTCATCCAGAAGTCTTCCAAGTGATTGTAAACCGTTGGGAAAAACCAAAGGTGGACATGATGGCGTCCCGTCTCAACAAGAAACTGGACAGACATTGCGCCAGGTCAAGGGACCCTCAGGCAATAGCGGTGGACGCTCTGGTAACTCCGTGGGTGTTCCAGTCGGTATATGTGTTCCCTCCTCTTCCTCTCATACCAAAAGTACTGAGAATCATAAGAAGGAGAGGAGTAAGAACGATACTCGTGGCTCCGGATTGGCCAAGAAGAACTTGGTACCCGGAGCTGCAAGAGATGCTCACGGAGGACCCGTGGCCTCTACCTCTAAGGAAGGACCTGCTCCAGCAGGGACCTTGTCTGTTCCAAGACTTACCGCGGCTGCGTTTGACGGCATGGCGGTTGAACGCCGGATCCTGAAGGAAAAAGGCTTTCCAGATGAAGTCATCCCTACCCTGATCAAGGCCAGGAAGGATGTAACTGCAAAACATTATCATCGCATTTGATGAAAATATGTTGCGTGGTGTGAGGCCAAGAAGGCCCCTACGGAGGAATTTCAACTGGGTCGTTTCCTACATTTCCTGCAAGCAGGATTGTCTATGGGCCTAAAATTAGGATCCATTAAGGTTCAAATTTCGGCCCTGTCGATCTTCTTCCAGAAAGAACTGGCTTCAGTGCCTGAAGTTCAGACGTTTGTCAAAGGGGTACTGCATATACAGCCTCCTTTTGTGCCTCCAGTGGCACCTTGGGATCTCAATGTAGTTTTAGGGTTCCTAAAATCACATTGGTTTGAACCACTTGCCACAGTGGATTTGAAATATCTCACATGCAAAGTGGTAATGCTGTTGGCCCTGGCTTCAGCCAGGCGCGTATCAGAATTGGCGGCTTTATCCTATAAAAGCCCTTACCTGATATTTCATTCGGATAGGGCGGAATTGAGGACTCGTCCTCAATTTCTCCCTAAGGTGGTTTCAGCGTTTCACATGAATCAACCTATTGTGGTACCTGTGGCTACTAGGGACTTGGAGGACTCCAAGTTGCTGGACGTAGTCAGGGCCCTGAAAATGTATGTTTCCAGGACGGCTGGAGTCAGAAAATCTGACTCGCTGTTTATACTGTATGCACCCAAAAAGCTGGGTGCTCCTGCTTCTAAGCAGACGATTGCTCGTTGGATTTGTAGTACAATTCAACTTGCACATTCTGTGGCAGGCCTGCCACAGCCAAAATCTGTAAAAGCCCATTCCACAAGGAAGGTGGGCTCATCTTGGGCGGCTGCCCGAGGGGTCTCGGCTTTACAACTTTGCCGAGCAGCTACTTGGTCAGGGGCAAACACGTTTGCTAAATTCTACAAATTTGATACCCTGGCTGAGGAGGACCTGGAGTTCTCTCATTCGGTGCTGCAGAGTCATCCGCACTCTCCCGCCCGTTTGGGAGCTTTGGTATAATCCCCATGGTCCTTACGGAGTTCCCAGCATCCACTAGGACGTCAGAGAAAATAAGAATTTACTTACCGATAATTCTATTTCTCATAGTCCGTAGTGGATGCTGGGCGCCCATCCCAAGTGCGGATTGTCTGCAATACTTGTATATAGTTATTGTTACAAACAAATCGGGTTGTTTATTGTTGGAAGCCATCTTTTCAGAGGCTCCTACGGTTATCATACTGTTAACTGGGTTCAGATCACGAGTTGTACGGTGTGGCTGGTATGAGTCTTACCCGGGATTCAAGATCCTTCCTTATTATGTACGCTCGTCCGGGCACAGTATCTTAACTGAGGCTTGGAGGAGGGTCATAGGGGGAGGAGCCAGTGCACACCAGCTAGTCTAAAGCTTTTACTTTTTGTGCCCAGTCTCCTGCGGAGCCGCTATTCCCCATGGTCCTTACGGAGTTCCCAGCATCCACTACGGACTATGAGAAATAGAATTATCGGTAAGTAAATTCTTATTATCTCTGCTAGTGCTGACTACACTGCGCAGGGGTTTGAGTAAGAGGTATTGTGCTGCTGCCAATTGTACTGTGATACCTGATATACTGCAAGTTATATCATGTCTGCTTCTGAGGGTAACGGTTCTAGGGCTGAACATACTGCCGGTGTTGCTGAAGCCACAGATCTCTATGAGGAGAATATAGCAGCTGTGGGCTCTGGTTCTGGGGGCTCCTTGCCCCCCAGTGGGACTGTGGCAACGGAGGTACATAATGACCCACCGTGGGCCGCTTTTTCCACGCTTCTACATACGCTAGTTAATAAACTAACACCCCCTATGCCGGCACAACCGTATGTGGTCCCTGCAGCTAACCCGCCGTGGGCAGACGATTTATCTGCCCAATTGAAGAAGTTGAACCAGTCCCTGACTACTAAAAAGTCTGACCATCGCTCGCCTAAGTCCAAGGGGTCCTCTAAGCGAGCGCTTGTCTCCTCACAATCCACTGCTGTCACTGACACCTCGTCTGATGAAGACTGCACTTACACTGACCCCACAGTTTCTGACTCAGATACGGCTGATGGAGAGGATAGTTCACATGTAGATGTTCCTGATCTTTTGGAGGCTATTAAGTTAATTCTACAGATTACGGATGATCCCGAGCCATCCGTCCCTCCTAAGAAACCAGATAGGTTCAAGCGTCAGAAGGTGGTTAAACAAGTTTTACCTCACTCTGACCACCTAGTGGATATACGTAAGGAACCCTGGGAAAACCCGGGTACGAAGTTTGTGCCTCAAAAGAAGATGCTGGCTCGCTATCCCCTCGCACCAGAGCTGTCTAAGAATTGGGAAACGCCTCCTCCAGTAGACTCACATGTGGCTAGGATGGTGGTTTCCTCAGCTCTAACGTCACTACCGTCTCATCTCTAAAGGAGCCTACGGATAAACGTGTGGAGGGTTGTCTGAAAGCGATTTACACCCTCACGGGTGCTGCACAACATGGGCTGCAGAGGCTATTGAAGCATGGGCCTTGGAGTTAGAAGCTGAAATCTCTTCTGACCATGCTAGACAATGCTTGTCATATATTGTCACAGCTTCTCGCTATATTAAAGAGGCGGCTTCTGATGCCGGTATCCTAGCAACCAAGGCCTCTACTACGTCAGTCCTGACTCGCCGGATATTGTGTCTGAGATCCTGGTCTGTGGATCTGGACTCTAGAAAAACCCTGGAGGTACTCCCTTTCAAGGGAGATATTCTGTTTGGGGAGGACTTAAATAAGATAGTGGCTGACTTGGCTACTGCCAAAACTGCCTGTCTGCCAAGTACCGCTCCTTCTGTGTCGAAGGCTAAAGGTACTTCCTTTTGCCCCTTTCATCCTTCAGGTAAAGCAAAAGGTCAGGCGTACAACAAGCAGGCCCGCACTTCCAAACCTGGTAAGCCAAATCCCAAAAGAGCCTGGGCAGCCCGTCAGCCAGCTTCCAAGGCCGATAAGCCTGCCGCATGACGAAGCGGGCCTCCCCCTGGATACAGGAGTCGTAGTACAGGTCTCTCTTGCGCAGAGGGGCCGGGGGTACTATTCTCCGCTGTTTCTAGTCCCGAAACCGAATGGGTCCTCCCGGCCCATTCTCAACCTCAAGGCATTGAACAGGTTTGTAATTGTAAGGAGAAATTTACCTAAAGGTAATTTCACTCCTGGCGCTAGATGAGGGGGTTGACCACAGCTGCTATTATACACAAAGGGGTTGGTCAGACCCCGAACAGCAATTAAAACACCAAAAAAAGAAAGTATTAGCGCTTGTAGGTCACAAATGAGAAGATAGGTCACAATGAATCACAATTTAATAAAACATGTTAAAAACTGCGTGCTAAGCACATATAAATGAAAAAACAATAATACATAAAGTGAGTAGTGCTCCTCCCGATTGTAAGGTTTTTATGGAAGAAAAGTTCAGAAAACCTGTTCCGATAATTAGTCCCCTTGGACTCTGAGAGCCTATGCAAATCACAATTGTGAATAATAGTTACCACCAGCGTCTTTCAAGGTTTTTAAGTGGAACTGCGTCCACATGTGGCTTTTCCCCGATTGGTGATGAAATGGAGCTTCCACGGTGTGAAAGGAACTCTCTTTATAAAAAGTCCAAATGCTGTTACTTGGTGGGGACTTGGTCCAGGTGAAGGTCTTCCAGTAGACAGGGAGTGGGCACAAAGCGGCAGGACTCACCAACGCGTTTCGTTGCGTTTGAGCACCGGTTCAGCTGATCTTAAGTGGCTTTCCCTTAAGGTGGTGTTTCTGCTGGCTATTGCTTCAGCTAGAAGAGTGTCGGATTTGGGTGCCTTGTCCTGTAGTTCCCCATATCTGATATTTCACCGTGACCGGGCGGTTCTTAGGACTCGTCCCGGATATTTACCTAAGGTGGTTTCCTCGTTCCACCTTAACCAGGAGATTGTAGTTCCGGCACTTGTTTCTCCTGATCTGTCTCCCAAAGAGCGGTATTTGGATGTGGTATGGGCTCTCCGTATCTATGTGAAGAGAGCTGCTTCCATTAGGAAATCTGATTCTCTCTTTGTACTGTTTGGATTTCACAAACGGGGCTGGCCTGCTCACAAGCAGACTTTGGCCAGATGGATTAGAATGGTGATTGCACATGCTTATGTGAGGGCTGGTCGGTCGGCTCCTGCTCACATTACGGCCCATTCTACTTGGCACGCCGTGGTGCGACCCTTGAACAATTGTGCAAGGCGGCTACGTCGTCCTCAGTGAACACGTTCATAAGGTTCTATGCCTTCGATACTGCCGCTTCCCAGGATGCTTCCTTTGGACGCCGGGTTCTTGTGCCCGCTACAGTGCATCCCCTCCCATAAGGAACTGTTTTAGGACATCCCCAATGTCTATCCTTGTGGAGCCCAGTGTACCACGCAGCAGAAAACGAGATTTATGGTAAGAACTTACCTTTGTTAAATCTCTTTCTGCGAGGTACACTGGGCTCCACAAGGCGCCCACCCTGACGCACTTTGCTTCTTTGGGTTGGTATGGCATTAGCCGCTGACACTTCTCCTGTCGTGAGAGTGTGGTGTATGTGGCTACTAACTGTTGTCGTCTCTTTTCCTGCTACTGCATGAGCTCCTGTGCAGGGAGGCGGGGTTATAGAGGAGGCGGCGCTGTGCATTCTGGGAACAGTCAAAGCTTTGAGCCTGTTGGTGCCTCGGATCAAGATCCTACTCTAGTCTACACCCCAATGTCTATCCTTGTGGAGCCCAGTGTACCTTGCAGAAAGAGTTTTAACAAAGGTAAGTTCTTACCATAAATCTCGTTTTTCTATATACTGTCATTATTAATTCAGTAACCAGAGCCTCTTAGTTCCCCAACAGCTAAAAAGCTACAGTTTATCTGAGGCAAATGCCTCAGTGCTTACAGGCCCTTAGCAGCCGTAGCTATAATTCCCATCAGTGATTTCTAAGCAATCTGACTAGATCGCTTAGATATTAAGCGCACATCACTCTGTGTGTATGCCCCATATCGTCGGCTCCAATCTTGACTGCAGTCAAGATCTGGCTAGATCGCGAGGCTCTGATTGAGCCTTGCGGTTTAGTTAGGATCGGGCTAGCACAAATCGCGCTGAGACGGAATCGCTATGTGTGTACCCCCCTTTAGTACTCTCTATTGTTTGTTACCCTATACAGAAAACAGACAGCATTTCAGACAGGAACAGAATATACATTTTGCTAAGACGTAACTGAAAGCCTTGAATACGTTGTTCCATTTCTCCGTAAATGTACTTGTAATCAGCACTCATGCCTTCTGCAGATGACAGTTCTGCGATCCATCATGTAATGCAGATGATGAGCTGCTGAATCCCAGCCATTAACCTCTGTACCTCCGAGCGCCTAGTCACATGCAACCCACAAGATTAGCTTCATTCTCTGCCTCCAGCTCACATCAAGGACAAGATCTATTCTCTGCTCCTCTATGGAGTCAGAGTGACACATATACTCTATAGTGCACTTCTGCCTGCAAAGTAACAAAATAATGGTTTTAAAAATGATCGTAATAGTCTTCAATGCAGTGTCATAAATAGCAACCAGGGAGCTGGGTAATATATCAAAGTCACCTCTGTAGAGCTGGGACAGAACCGTTCAGGACAATCTGTGAACATGTGATGTATTATGGGAAATTCGGATTCATTTAATGCGACTGGGTCTGAGGCAAAGCCAACTTTAATAATAATAATAATAAGCAATGAATCAATGTCTGGCCTCTCAGAGCATTGGTTACTGTCTGTCTGTGAAATAGAATATGCTGGTTAGTAATAATGGCCTGTGAGATGTTGTTGTACTGTACGTAATAAAGCGGATCCAGCAAGCAGGTCGTGTCCTGTTGGGGGTGGTGGTGGTAACTGAGCCTGTGTAGTTATCCTGCTGCTGCTTACTGCATGCTTCCCCCTCTCTCTCTGCTTCTAAAGTCCTGACCCTGTGGACAACCCAGATGACCCCAGGTGAGAATCCACTTCCTGCTTTGTCTGTTGCTTCTTTCTTGTCTGGTGTATGTATTTATTATTATTTTGGTGGACTCAATTTCCTTGACCAATTTAACTTCTGCAATCCTTCTTGCATGATAAATTAGCGTTCTGCAAAGAAGTTGACCTTGGTACTTCATCAAGTCTTTTTAAAGCATATTTATCATGCTACAAGTAGAAAGGTCTTGAAAGAATTTGGATAAATATATCATACACTCTTCCTGCCCTAACCTATAATAATGCAGCTTTACGCATCCTAATTACGGTTTCCCTAAAGCTCCTTTCACCATTAGTGAGAACATGGAATTTCTGTATTTAGGACCTACCTGATGTGAGGGAGATTCCCCAGCAACATCGCCCCTCTCTCCTGTACCTGCCCTTCGTGTCTTCCGGTATCATGATCTGCAGAATTTGCATTTCTTTTAAAACTCCGTCTGCATCAGAGGTAGCTCTCCAGCAGCTGTGGCACTACACAATCCAGCTTGCCTTGTCACAGTTTTAGCATGCAAATCTGTGGCAAGGCATGCTGGGATGTGTAGTTTGACAGCAGCTGGAAGGCCGCCCTGGATTACATAGCGATTAAACCTCTTTGGAGAATTGGAGGGCTATTTTTGAGCAAAGACGTCAGGATCACGTCAGGATCTCCCATAATCAAGGTGCCACAAAAATTAATCCTTAAAATATATTTTTCTTCTAAGTGTAAATTTAGTAACATTCATTGGCTGCTGAATCATCATTTAGGAATCACATTGGACAAGAGTGGTCAGTGAATACAAAGTAAAGCTCTATAGATATATTCGTAATCTTAGACTCACATCACATTATTAAGAAAAAAAATAAAAATAAAAAATCACTGAAATTAGAGCACTGGGGGGAAGATTTACTAAAGCTTCTAATACAGACAAGTGTTGGTGTTGCCCCTAGCAACCAATCAGATTTTAGGTACAGGGGCATCTTAAGAGAGGAGGCAGCTCGTGTACAGTCTCTGTCTGGGTGCCCTCCTCTCTAGGCGGCCGCACAGTGGGACTCTGAGCACTAGGGTCACTAGGAGACCCCAGCTCTGTACCAGAGTCCAGTGTGCACGTCTTCGGGAAAATGGTGTGGCGCTCATTTTCCTATTGTGCATGCTCGAAACACTGGGAAAATGGCTGCCGCACCATTTTTCTTGTGATTTGTGCAGCATTGCTGCCACCAACGTATTCCATTACTGGGTGTGTGGTGTGAGCCCCCTGGATCGCACACCCAAGCATGACTTCTCTTTTGCATTCTAGCAAGTTATAGACAGAATCTGATTGGTTGCTAGGGGCAACACCACCACTTGTCTGCTTTAGAAGTTTTAGTAAATCTAACCCCTGGACTTCAAGAGATTAAGGGGAAATCCTATTCCGTACGGGTGCGAGTAATCGCAGCTGTATGCCGCACATACGATACCATTGACTCATGGATTTTGGTAGCAGTCCTGGAGCTACGAGCCATAATGTGCGAGTCCAGCTTTAAAAGGGTGCAAGTTTGGGTGTTGTTGCCGGAGTTTACATGCCATGGTAATGGCCACTCGCACCCTTCCCGGGAATAGGATTGCCCCCTAAGGTGGAAAAGCCATTTGTCCAAATTGCCAGTGTCTAGTAATGCTTTGCTGCGGGATTTAGAACAGGCTGGCTTTGCCATTAATAAAATAAAAATAATTGTTGCTTTAAATCCTGTGACATAATCGCTGTACATTACATTTCTCACAAAGGTATTTTATTTTAACATCTAAATGAGCACATAGCAAATTCCAGTACGGTGCTAGCAGAGGCCAGCTGCTCTATTGCACTGCCCAGATATCAACATATGAACAACTCTTGCTGTTCCACTAGCTGGAAACCCCCTTAGGCAAGGGGAACTCCCTCTTTATAAGCGGATCCTACAGACTCACTCAGTTGTTTCACCAGCTACATTCAAGTGGCCTTCTATGGTAATTGCAACTACTACACCCACACCGATCCAATTACATATCAGTCCCTTTACATATTGGCTTTCTCGACTATGAGGAGAATGTTAAACATGGTGTCTTTTCGTGGCAGTACCCAGAGACATGAGTCTGTCAGTGTAAAGGAACCAAAGTCCATTACGTGACCGCTTTGTATTAATAGAACTTCACTCTAAAAAAATATGTACCACCATGATTCCACTTATCAAGGCTTTGTAATTGAATAGATAACATAACTTCAACTTAATAGGCAACGTCAACCTAATAGCAGAATGTTCTAGTTTATCATGCAACAACATGATAACGAATGTGATGATAATGCAAAGCTCTGTTGGTAATTGAATGTTGAGGCTCATTGTTGCCTGTCACTTTCGCCTATCCCGGGCGACAGAGTTTGCTCCCTTGCAGACGTCAGCTATTGCAGTTTTGCTATTTCTATAGTGAGAGTGATCTCATATAACATGGTCCCAGATGTGGAAAGTGGAGGTGGTTTGATATGTTGTGTTGTCTTGTCAATTTGTGCTGTCAGTGTTTGTGTGTGTGTACCTGTTTTATATATTGCTAGATGATTGGTGTAGTCTGATCATTTTACACAGAAAGTATATAAAGAATGTTTCATTTGATAATGGGGATAATTGATTACTTAAAAATTGTTTAGGTTTCCTGAAGATAAAACTATTACGTAATACTTTTTATGAAAGTCATTAAAATACAATTTTGGTCAAATAATGGTTGATCACCAGAAAACATGTTAGTATTGAAGGAAACATCAGGATATATTGTTATTCCCAACTTTTGCCCCAAGTAATAGATTCCCATGGTTCTTAGATCTGGGTCAGAGATACTCACACTGCCACCCACAGATTTCCCCAATATAGGTCAGAGATACTCACACTGCCACCCACAGATTTCCCCAATATAGGTCAGAGATACTCACACTGCCACCCACAGATTTCCCCAATATAGGTCAGAGATACTCACACTGCCACCCACAGATTTCCCCAATATAGGTCAGAGATACTCACACTGCCACCCCACAGATTTCCCCAATATAGGTCAGAGATACTCACACTGCCCGACACGATTTCCCCAATATACTGTAGGTCGGAGATACTCGTATTGCCCGACACAGAATTTCCCCAATATAGGTCGGAGATACTCACACTGCCCCACAGATTTCCCCAATATACCGTAGGTCAGAGATACTCAAACTGCTGGAGACAGATTTCCCCAATATAGGTCGGAGATACTCACTGCCCCACACCAGATTTCCCCAATATACTGTATGTCAGAGAGATACTAACATTGCCCGATACAGATTTCCTCAATATAGGTCTGAGATACTCACACTGCCCCACAGATTTACCCAATATACTGTAGATCAGAGATACTAACATTGCTCGACACAGATCTCCCCAATATAGGTCGGAGATATTCACACTGGCCGCCACTGATTTTCCCCAGTATAGGTCGGAGATACTCTCGCTGCCACCACCGATTTCCCCAATATAGGTCGAAGATACTCACACTGCCCGATACAGATTTCCCCAATTTACTGTAGGTCAGAGATACTAACATTGCCCGATACAGATTTACCCAATATAGGTCCGTGATACACTGCCCCCCACAGATTTCCCCAATATACTGTAGGTCAGAGATACTCACACTGCCTGCCACCGAGTTCCTCAATATGCTGTAGGTCGGAGATACTAACATTGCCCAAAACAGATTTCCCCAATATAGGTCAGAGATACACTGCCCCCACAGATTTCCCCAATATAGGTCAGAGATACACTGCCCCCACAGATTTCCCCAATATAGGTTGAAGATACTCACACTGCCCCCACAGATTTCCCCAATATACCGTAGGTCAGAGATACTCACACTGCTGGAGACAGATTTCCCCAATATAGGTCGGAGATACTCACTGCCCCACACCGGATTTCCCCAATATACTGTATGTTTCAGGAAAATGAAACAAGTACATTTACAGAGGAGAAGGTCCTAACAGAACTCTCAAAGCTGAAAGTGGACAAATCTATGGGGCCAGATGGGATACATCCAAGGATACTAAAAGAACTTAAAGAGGTGCTGGTAGCACCATTGACAGAATTATTCAACCAGTCATTAACTACAGGAGTAATTCCAGGGGACTGGAAAAGAGCAAACGTAGTCCCACTGCACAAAAGTGGAAGCAAGGAAGAGGCAAACAACTACAGACCAGTGAGTCTTACATCAGTAGTAGGGAAATTGATGGAAACACTCTTAAAAGAAAGAGTTGTAGATTATCTCAAATCCGGCAATTTACTGGATCCCAAACAGCATGGATTCACTGGGGGGAGATCATGTCAAACAAATCTTATTGACTTTTTTGATTGTGTGACTAAAGTGATGGATAAAGGTGGAGCCATGGATATAGCTTATCTAGACTTTAGTAAGGCTTTTGACACAGTTCCACATCGCAGACTGCTAAATAAACTTGAAAGTTTGGGATTGGATATTAGGATTATTGAATGGATAAGATCTTGGTTGAAGGATATAAAACAACGAGTTGTGGTAAATGGAGTGCATTCACAGGAGGGAAATGTTACCAGTGGAGTACCCCAGGGATCTGTACTTGGACCAGTGCTTTTTAATATCTTTATTGGTGACATTGCAAATGGCATTAAAGGGAAAGTATGCCTTTTTGCAGATGACACAAAGGTATGCAACAGGGTAGACACACCAGGTGGGGTAAAACAAATGATTGAGGATCTAGGTAGATTAGAGGAATGGTCAAGAGTCTGGCAATTACAGTTTAATGCCAAAAAATGCAAAATCATGCACTTGGGTCTCAAAAATCCTAAAGCTAAATACAGTATTAATGGCACTATACTGGAAACTACTGAGGAGGAAAGGGATCTAGGAGTCACTATTTCAGATGACTTAAAGGCAGGTAAGCAATGTAACAAGGCAATGAGGAAGGCTAGTCAGATGCTTGGCTGCATTGGGAGAGGAATCAGCAGCAGAAAGAAAGAAGTAATAATGCCACTGTATAGGTCATTGGTACGGCCTCATCTAGAATACTGTATTCAGTTCTGGAGGCCATATCTTCAAAAGGATATTAATACATTAGAAACTGTACAAAGGAGGGCAACTAAAATGGTGCATGGCCTACATCACAAAACATACACAGAAAGACTAAGGGTTTTAACAAAGTCCAGGAGGGAAACATTCTCCAAATGAAGAGAAGCAATAGGACACGAGGACATGCACTGAGACTGGAGGGGGGGAGGTTCAGGGGAAATTTGCGGAAAAATTATTTCACAGAAAGGGTAGTGGACAAGTGGAATAGCCTCCCATCAGAGGTGGTAGAGGCTAAGACAGTAGAGCAATTTAAACATGCATGGGATAGACATAAGGATATCCTTACAAAGAAATAAGGATCAAATAAGGTTAGAGATAAAAATAATATTAAAAAAAAAAGGGGCAGACTAGATGGGCCAAGTGGTTCTTATCTGCCGACAAATTCTATGTTTCTATGTCAGAGAGATACTAACATTGCCCGATACAGATTTCCTTAATATAGGTCTGAGATACTCACACTGCCCCACAGATTTACCCAATATACTGTAGATCAGAGATACTAACATTGCTCGACACAGATCTCCCCAATATAGGTCAGAGATACACTG
This sequence comes from Pseudophryne corroboree, assembly GCF_028390025.1. NCBI lineage: Eukaryota > Metazoa > Chordata > Amphibia > Anura > Myobatrachidae > Pseudophryne > Pseudophryne corroboree. Next base: position 232,078,531 of record NC_086453.1, read on the forward strand.
CCCGCCACCAATTTCCCCAGTTTACTGTAGGTCAGAGATACTAACATTTCCGATACAGATTTCCCCAATGTAGGTCTGTGATACTCACACTGCCCCCCACAGATTTCCCCAATATACTGTAGGTCGGAGATATTCACTGCCCCCAACATAGATTTCTTCTATATAGGACGGAGCCATTCACACTGCCCAACACAGATTTCCCCACTATAGGTTGGAGATACTCACACTGTTAGCCACCGATTTCCTTAATATGCTGTAGGTCGGAGATGCTCACACGGTCTCACACAGATTTCCACAATATACTGTAGATCGGAGATACTGTACTCACACTGCTTGACACAGATTTCCCTAATGTACTGTAGGTCGGAGATTCTCACACTGCCCGACACAGATTTCTCCAATATAGTTCGGAGATACTCACATTGGCCGCCACCGATTTTCCCCAATATAGTTCGGAGATACTCACACTGCCCGCCACCGATTTTCCCCAATATAGGTAGGAGATACTCTTCACTGCCCGCCACAGATTTCCCCAATATACTCTACTGTAGGTCAGAGATACTAACATTTCTGATACAGATTTCCGCAATATAGGTCCGTGATACTCCCACTGCCCACCACAGATTTCCCCAATATACTGTAGGTTGGAGCTACTCACACTGCCCAACACAGATTTCCCCAATATAGGTCGGAGCCACTCACACTGCCCAACACAGATTTCCCCAATAGACTGTAGGTCGGAGATACTCACACTGCCCGCCACCGATTTCCCCAAGATACTCTACTGTAGGTCAGAGATACTAACATTTCTGATACAGATTTCCGCAATATAGGTCCGTGATACTCCCACTGCCCACCACAGATTTCCCCAATATACTGTAGGTTGGAGCTACTCACACTGCCCAACACAGATTTCCCCAATATAGGTCGGAGCCACTCACACTGCCCAACACAGATTTCCCCAATAGACTGTAGGTCGGAGATACTCACACTGCCCGCCACCGATTTCCCCAAGATACTGTAGGTCAGAGATGCTCAAACTGTCTCACACAGATTTCCCTAATATACTGTAGGTCGGAGATGGTCACACTGCCCGACACAGATTTCCCCAATATAGGTCTGAGATACACTGCCCCCACAGATTTCCCCAATATAGGTCTGAGATACACACACTGCCCCCCACAGATTTCCTCAATATACTGTAGGTCGGAGATACTCACACTGCCCTACCACAACTCCACAGTATTATTTGTATTCAATCACCAAAAGACTACAAGCCTGGAAAATCATGGCAATGAAGGTGCAGGGGGGTAGGTTGGATCCTCCGAAGGGTCCTGCTTATATAAATACTGTAGGTTTTATTGTCCATATCCATGCAACTCAGAAATACTGTGTGTAAAATGAATTACTGATTGTGGTTCTTCTCTACAGCGAGAAGGCCTTGCTGACCAACCAGTTTGAACTGAGTATCAAGACTGAAGCCACTCATGGTCTCATTCTCTGGAGCGGGAAGGGCACAGAACGCTCCGATTACATAGCTCTTGCTGTGGTAGGAGGTTACGTACAGATGACCTACGACCTGGGCTCTAAACCTGTTGTCCTGCGCTCTACAGTACCTGTAAACACCAACCAATGGGTCCGCATCAAAGCACTACGGTAAGATATACTGCAGGACATTCATGGTAACAAAGACTTGGCAATATTACAGGCCTAATACATTCCAGAGCTTGATACAGATGGGGATTGTGACACACCTCTGAAAACTGTAGTTTGCGGAACTTTGACAGCTTTTACTGTTAGTACATCCTGCATCCAGTAGTTATATATACACATTGATAGTGCATACATCAGTTCTAATAATTTAGTAGATCAGAACTACTAATTTACTAATAAAAAAAAGTAAAAAAATCACCAAATCATAAAGGAGAGGGATCACTAATTAGTACACTTTTTTAAAGACTTTATCAGTAGAAATATCCCGGGAAGGGTGTGATGTGTAGGGAGATTGTGGGCAAAGGCTGGCTGGGCTAATACAGAGTATAGGTCACACCACATGCAAGTATAACTAATTTCATGAAAGTGAACGGTCATACCAGTCTTCCTAAAATATCTGATATGTAGTATATTCTGACACAGATTCCTGTAGAGATCCAGTCCTACGTTTGTCATCTGTGTTAGTTGGCATGGAAAAAGACGCAGTGGGTTGCACAAAGTGTTATGCCCTTCAATGTCCCCCTAGGATAAGAATAGAGTGAGGCATCTGCAGAATGATGAGCGGGTGGGTAGGCTGACATAGACTTGCTGGGGCTCGCCTGTTCCAGATTCCTGGGCATTTCACTGACCCACTCTCTCTCTTATTGCCTTGTCAATGTTTACTGCTGCGGTGCCTAATAAGTGATCAATAACATGACACCCCAACAATACATGTGTCTTATGTGACGTTACATTGCTTATTTGATCCCTCTAATTTATATCTTGTGTGTATGCGCGCGCTCGCATGTATATGAGTGTGTGTTTACAAACATTATATATGAATATTATGACCTATGAATTTCATAAGAGCCAAGAGGGGCAGTACAGTATATCCCATAAGCAGATGCCTCAATCCCCATTCTCAGCAGGGTGGTCCTACAGGCATTACACATACAAGTGTTAGCTGCAAGTCCTGTGGATTGCGACACAAGAAATGCCTCACGCACACTTCTACCTATACAGGGTCTGTCAGTGAAATCTAGGCGCCTGCAAAGCTGCTCATCCATTGATATTTAGTGATTTATAAAACACATGAGGCATAGCAGTCCGTTCTCAAGCACATGGTTTGTCTGGCCCTGAGATTTGGTGAACCGTATGCAATTATGGAGGAAGCGGCACTGGAGGTGGCTGTTCCCTGCCTTACGCAAGGAGATGCCACCTCTTTCTTACCCTAACAGAGCTGTACCATCATTGTGCATCTTTGACTTGCTTTAACTTCAACCAATGTAATAGAAACTTTGCAATGCACAAGCATTTTTTGTGGTTAATAAATGAGTGTTATTGTATATTTGTATGTAGATTTTTTTTTTCGGGACTACAAAAAACACTATGATAAAAAAAAAATATATATTTTCCACAGTGATCACAATATTATGTATTATTAAAGGAGTGATACTGTGTGTCGCTGTAGCGAGGACTGGCAGATACTAGAGGAATGTGATTGGTCTGCAGTGCAAAGGCAGGATTGTCATGTATGTCAGTCTCTTGTACGTCCAGCAAACATACCATTATTCTGTACTATTTGGAATGGAAAGAAACATGCAGGAAGCAATGTTGATTATTATGAGAAGATTTTACCTGTGCCTTATGTGTGTGACTTGTGCTCTGTAGAAATAACAGAGATGGAATCCTACAAGTTGGCAATGAAGCTCCAGTCTTTAGCTCATCTCCGCTGGGAGCCAAACAGCTGGATACGGACGGGGCCCTCTGGCTTGGTAAGTCTCACGTTTTAGGTCTGTAAATGAGGATTCTCCTTGTGTCAGTGCAGCATTCACCGTTGGGTGTAATGACATTGCCACTATAGACTTAGAAATTTTGCTGTTCTACCTCATTTTCTGTGTCACAGAGGTCTGAGATTATATACTCCTATCCTTCAGTCAGCGTTACTAAGTACTTTATACATTTTAAAAATTCTAGGTCTTCTATCCAGCTCAGAATAGCCCTGTGGCTGATCATTTTATCGGAACTATTCCATATGATTACTTTCACAGTGGAGAAGAGTGGGATGAGTATATGGCATTCAGTAAGGCCCACAGTACAGCAGCACGCATGAGAGGTTGTTCTGGGAAGGATTGCAAGGCACCAATTGGTATCTTGTGCAGCATGGGCTAATGAGACCCTATAGTACACTACTACATACGTTCCCTCTGCATCCTTCATTCAGTGTCAGCCCTCATATGTAAAATCAAGAGCAGTTGATGTTTTCCCCTTCTCACAGAGGACTGATCGATAAGATGTTTTCCCCTTCTCACAGAGGACTGATCGATAACATTAACAAGTCCCTATCCCAGTATATCTACCCTTTTCATTTTCTGGAGCTATGAAGCAAATTACTGATCATTTCTGTGGGAATATGGAGAAACTCCATATTCCACACAAATATTTAATCACTGAAGTAGCTCAAGAACAAAATTACTTTAGCACCTTTATTTTACAATTTTTTTATTTTAGGAAATGCTATTCCAAAGTTAGTGATCTTACAACATGCGTTATAATATGTGGTGCTTTGTATGGTTGCTGTTTACATTAACACCTTAAGATCACAGTAGCAAAGTATCTCTCCGTGGGTATAATGAATTAAGCGAGGCAGAGCTGGACATCATTAGAGTGTTAGTTTAGCAGCAGCTACAACAGGAACACTCAAAAACCCTATGTATACTTACTCTAGGTTAAAAAGCAAATAGAGTTAACAGAGTTTTCATGTAGTAAATGCCACTATATTTATTTATAATGTTCCGTTGGACTCCGTAGGTTGTAATACTTCTGTTGGAACAGCCAAGATGTGATTGAGATGAGATGATAATCCCCATGCAGGGGAAATGGTTAGGTGGTATACTGATACATATCTATTCATGTTCTATCAAGTCGGGGCAAGTTTGACTCATTTTTGTCATGTGCTGAGCTTTACGAAAATAGGGGCTTTCCATCCTGATCAGTTACATAGACTGACACTGCTGAACATAATATTGCCATTGATAGTACTGGTCTAGATGTAGGCATCTTGTTCCAGGCTTATATCTACAAACAGCAGAATTTTTCCGTGGGCTACATAGTTTAGAGGTAGACAGTTTATGGATTCCGAGCTTTGGTGGAACTACAGTCTCAGTATGCACTGCCAACCACTTCAAATATTATTTGAAGAAGCTTCAGTCATAACATGATAAAAAACATGAACCATACACATTGCTTGTATAAACGGCCATCTTGCCTCATATTCCAAGATGGCTGCTTGCATTTTCTTCTGCAGTGATGCTACTAGTGATTTACAGATTGCATTTTAATGAATATAGGATCAGGTAACAAAATGGTTTCCTTCTATTTGGACTGTGATTTGTCATTTGATTCTGAAATACATTTTTCCACCATCTGTCTCATGTAACTGTCCTGTTCTTCTGTGGGCGCAGGTGGAATAGAGAAACTGAGCGTCTCATACAAGCTGCCAAAGGCGTACAGCACCGGCTTCATCGGATGCATGAAGGACGTTCTCGTTGACCAACAGGAGCTGCACCTGGTGGAGGATGCATTAAATAGCCCCCCTATATTATATTGCTCAGCCAAATAATTTGAGACCAACTTATCTTCCTCCTTTCTGGCCTAACCCCTTTCCTGCTCTCCCCACCCATTCACTGCTGTAATAATTTTCTATTTTTGTAAACTTATTGCTTTTTATATTTTGTGTGTGGGGGGAGGAAGGAGAAGGCAGTGTCTATATTTGTGTGGACATGAGTGTGTTTCAATAATGCAACCAGACCAAAATCCCTATGGGGTGGGCACAATGTTACATAACTGAGAAGTTATGTTATCTGCAGGTAAAACGTGAGAACAGTGCAACTCACAAGGGCCTTATTCAAGTCAAATCAGGGATCACAGGGGGAGATGAAGTGGACATTTTATATTGACTCTTAAGAGAGGGTTGGTTGCACAGTCTCACCACTAACCCACCCTGGTGGCTGCGGTGTTCTTGCTGTGAGTGCATGCGTTTCGAGCCCTTGTGATGCGTGATGTGTAGCGCTTGGGCTGTATACTCTCCATACTGAGAGATAGCTGTGTTATGAGTTGAATAGATGTCCCCGCTGCTGGCTGCTTTGCATGCCTGAGACATGATCATAAAGGAGAAAGGGGAGATAAGAGGTTTCTGATGTAAAAATGTGGCCTTCTTGTTATAATGATCACCTGTTGTGTGAGGTTTGAATGGTTCCCTAACCCCCTGCCAGTCTACTCCCTGTACCTCTTCCATATCATGATGTCCTCTTAGGAGGTCTCCATTATATAACCTTCCAAATACTACATTCCTTTTATTTTTTGGATCTGTGAGTTGGTTTCCAAGTTGTGTTTCTTACAGCAGAATTGGGGGGGTGGGGAGGGGGGTGGGGAGGAGAGTATTTTTAGTCCTCCAAATCCACATGTACAGTTACCGTGGAAGTTGGTTGTTTATTTGGTCCACTGAAGTTGTGTAGAAATTTCCTTGGCTTAACCAGTGTTACAGAGCTAAGGAAAAGGCGTAATCCCTTCTAGGACAGGGTGCTTATTATAATGCTGGAGAGGACATGACTTTTTTTTTACTTTGACTTTTTTTTTCTTGTTCTGTATGAATTATACATGATCTTTTAGCGCTGGAAACATTTGTTTAACCCTTATTTCTAACCAATATACAGCAAATAGTCTATTAGTCTTCTGGAACGTTAGCACCAGGTGCCAGTATTTACAGTTTTATTAAGGAAGGTTTTTTTGGAGTAGGTATAGATTTTAACTAGCTGTATCCTAAAGGCAATAATATAATATATTTCAGTAGAGGATAAAAAGTGGCTTCACCAACCAAGGCTCTAGGCTTGGCCATACAAGGCTGATGGCTGTGGTCTCTTGACTCTTCAACGTTGTACTAACTATAAGGGAGATACACATTACACACCCTTTCAGTAGTATGCGTACATGTGACTTGCATCACTGCACTAGATTGTGTGCCCTTATCAAGTGTATGTTACCTGTGATTTTGCAATTGCAGGGATGAGTAGTACAGAAAAAAAAAGCTGGATGTCGGTTACAATTCCTCCATCATAACATATTATTTATTTACCGTTTCTGTTTATCTACTTGCTGAGATCGCCAGACTGGTATCTTTTGTCCACAATTACAGACAATGCACCTAAAATTGTACCACTGCTGTATGTGTGTTTCCATCTTGTAGAGGAAGGCGACAATCCTCTGAAAAATGTTGATTCATGAAAGGTTCTGTAATGATAGGTCAATTCCACGATGGTACATGTGATATCACGCATCTAGTCTTGTGATTCACACTCTGGGCCTTTCCAATAATGGCCATCTTACAAGTGATGTTAACATTGATTTCACATGATCAAGTATGGAAAGAAGGGTTAAACAAATGTAAAACTGTATTTTATTAAGTTTACAGAAGAATTGTCCCCTGGCGGTCCCACAGGGTGGCTTACCGATACCATCGTTCTGGGCACATGCCAGTGTATAAACATCTGGTGGTGGTTATAGGTTTAAAGTCAATCCACTTATAGCAAAAGTTTCTCCGTAACTGTAAAACTGCTGCCATTGTACGTGAAAGGAACTATGGACGTAATGCTGTAAATATACCTTTTTAACACTTTTTGTTTAGTTTTGCTGTGTAACAGATGACGTTTAGGATCTTATTTTGTGTACCTGATCGTTCTCCCTGATTTGTCTGTAAAACTACCTTGTGATCCACTCTGAGAATATAGAAAATTCCTCTTGTATGCACTAGACATTATTGAAGAACTGAAGCCACATACCTCTTCATCAGTATGCATTATATATTTCTCCTGGGACAGCATTTTTATTTTCTTTTTAACTGTGAAACTATTCTTTTAGATGTACTGGTAGGGCTGGGACAGGCTGTCACAGCCTTCCAAACCGAGAGAAGAATTCTTAAATCCACAATTTATTCAGATCTTTACTTCTAGAATGTGGTAGGTGGCGATTCCTGGCAAGTTACCAGGAATATTAGCAGATGGATAAGCTGAAGTCTACGGCTTATTATTTCTAATCAAGTTCCTTAAAAAAACACTGTGTGACACTTTTTGTTGGTGCTATTTTTGTACATAAAACAAAGACCAAAAGTATTTAAGGACATGTCTTTGACTGGAGGTATAAAAGGGCATTAGAGTACTGGACCATATGTCAACAGCTGACGGCAAACGTGCATACAAGTGGAATTTATTATAGATGGAGCTAGTTTCTTGTGTCCTGTAAGGACCGTTCACTTTAGCTTAGTAAGAGAGGGGTTGGAGGGTAAAGCAATGTCTTACCAAGGGCTTACCCTAGTCAAGGTGTGCCAGAGAACAATAGAATCGGACGCCATACTGGGGTATGTCCCCACTTAGTACCCACAGATTATGCCATGTGATGATACTCGTTAGACGTAGGTATAGTCTTTCAGATGATCATATAATAGATTCTGCAGAGTGTTACAGAGCATGGCAACCAGCAGTCCATCATTAACGTGTTCAATCACTCTTTGCCATAGCTTATTTTGGTTATTTTACAGTGATCTTACTCTACAGGTTACAGTGCAATTTCTTGCCATTCATTTACCATAAAGAGTGAGAAGAGTACACAAAGTTACCAAAACAGGATCATACGGCCATACATTTCCTATTGGCCTCAATAGTAAATTAATGCAAAAAGTTTGACAGTAGAGTGTGGCCAATTTGCTAAGACAGCAGTGGACAATGAATGTTTATGTGAGTTATACTCCCAATGGAGAGCTTACTTTGGCCACGAGAGCTGTAGAATAGATCACACAAGTCCATCCCGATTACTTTGTTGTCTTTTATCCTGCCATCCATACAATTCTTTGCCAAATTATCTGGCACAATTGAAGTCCTGTGCACTTACAATTCCTTTTTTTCTGGTTTACTAGCATTTATATCCATAATGTATGAAATAATTGTGGGTTTGTTTTGGTTGCTTTTTTAGTTTTTTTTTTTATTTATATCTGTCAATACATCACAAATCTAGAGTAGTAAAGCGCTGTGATCTGCTGTAGGAGTTCCGGAGGACTCTGCACAGTATACAGAACAGCATGTTATAACCATTACTAACTTTATTACTTGTCTTTTGTCCAATCACCACAAAATAAAGTCTGAAAACTATTTAAAAAAAAAATTATTTTGTCTGTACTCATTAACTGACTGATTTTCATAGAATGATATGCGGTGTAGTGATGTTGACTCCTGATTGCATAAGAGCTACAGTCATCGAATCAGAAGCCATATTCAGAGCACATTTCTCTTAGCAGTCTCTGCTGCATGATGGCAACAAACATGTAATGGTGGAACGTCTCACAGATGTGCTAAACTGTAAGATGGTAAACAGCAGGAACTTTGGACTAAGTTGTACTTCTACTTTATGCTTATGTAGAAAGCATTACATTAAATATGTGCACTCAGTAGAATTAAAATAGTTATACTGCGAATGTTCAAATTAAAGAGTGATCTCACTGAAAATATTTGCGAACGTTCTGACAATGAGGCTGGTCAGAGTGTGCCTTTGCTCATGAACATGGAACAGGTAGGATTTGTTCCTAGTAGGCAACTACCATAGATCAATCTAATCCAAAAAGCAAAAATGTCTCCCAGCCGAGTCTAAGAGAGGGTGGTAAGAAACATTATGAAAAGTATTCTCTCTGTTTGGGTTTGAAGTCAAGTCCCTCCAAGGAGTCTTGTCTGTACCTGAAGCCCTTCCATTGCCATGTACTGTAGGTCAATGGCTTTTAAAATAAACCATCCAGGGGATGGCTTTCTGGAGAGAGAGAGAGAGTGTATGTGGGTGTTGGTTCCAAGTGTTTGATTTTAGAGTGATTGTCGCCAGCCCATGAAGGATACATAATTAGCATGTAACAAGCTAAGTCTACCACAAACAAAATGCAGTTTATGTAATACAGTACTTCAGATGTATGCAGGTTTAATGATCACAGTAAGCTGAGGTTAAAGGACATTAATACCTCACCTACAATGGAAAAAAAATGTTACAGCTGAACAGTACAAGGACCTGTATGCGTGAATTTCCTTTCAGTCTAGGGAACCTTGAAAATAGAGGAGAGGGGCTTGGAGATAATAAGAGGTGCTACCATGATGAGGAGTTTACCTACTGTATTTAAGTTTTCAGCAGCATATAAGCAGCTTTTTTACATCACATTTGTTGTATTGAGTTTTTGAAAGAACAAACACAAAAGGAATACTGTATAGGACATTCACAATACACTATCCACATTAAGTAGCCTTGATAGAAAAACCATTACAGTAGAAAACCCAAGTTCTGGCTATGCAGACTTTAGTCAAAGTGAGAGCACTAAGAACATATTGGTAAGTTGTCCTATTCACCAGGTCTTTGGAGTGTACAGTACTGTGCAGGTGTGGAAAAAATGCTGCAAAGTACAAATACTTTCAGAATAGTGTTTAGTTTTGTTTTTATCAATTAACAAAATGCAAAGTGAATGAACAGAAGAGAAATCTAAATCAAATCAATATTTGGTGTGACCACCCTTTGCCTTCAAAACAGCATTTATTTGATTTATGCGCCCTACACACTGGGCAATGTTGCAGGGCGATATGAACGTTCTCGTTCCTTAATGAACGAGAAATCGTTCATATTGCTCAGTGTTTATGCACCAACGATCAACGATGCGCGGCTCCACGGCCATTCATCATTTGTTTTCCGTCATTTTGCAATGCAAGTCAATTTGGACGATATCGAGATGGATCATCGTCCAAATTGCTGCCGTCGCCCAGTGTGTAGGGTGCATTAGATTTCTCTTCTCTTCATTCACTTTATTTTTAGCAATTAACAAAATGTAAACTATTAACACTTCTTTCTGCAGCGGGGTACATTGGTTTCCACCGGGAAACATCGGGGGTATAGAGATGGATCTTGATCCAGGCACCAACAGGCTAAAGCTTTAGACTGTCCCAGGATGTATTGGGGCTTCCTCTATAACCCCACCTTCAGGCACTGAGAGCTCAGTTTCAAGTTGGTGCCCTGCAGAGCAGGTCACTTAACGGGGGCTGCACTGGGCAGCCCTGAAAAAGCTTTTACTTCAAGACTTCAAGGGCTGCAGCCCTTACATGTAAGGGTGACAATCTGTGCTGCGGCTCCGTCACCTCCCCAGCGGCGTCTCATACTCCGCTGGCTCAGTTCCCGTGTACTTGCGGCGGGGACACTCCGGCATTGGGCACACGGTCGCATCGCTCTCCTGGTTCACGTGGCTGCTACGAAGGGAGGAGGTAAGAGGGCCCCCCAGGTGCGACCCGCCATTAAATTGCGTTCCGATCGCAGTCTAGGGAGACGGACTGCGATGCTGGTGTGGACACTGTCACCGAGCAGGGACCCCACTATATCCACAGGTCGTGTGTACTCTTGCCCACTTTAATAAGACTCCATAGTACCAGGTGGTGAGGACCAGCATAGGGGAGACGACGCTTGACCTGTAGCCCCTCCCCCGGCCCAGGGCGCTATCTACTGCTGGTGTTCCCGCCCTGGAGCTGTCCCTGACTGAGACGCTGGATGCCATCTTCTAAGTATAGCTGTGACTGGTCTCCTGGACTGCAAGACAAGGTCTCCCCTGTAAACCTGCCTCTACATCAGCGCTGTGATTTTACAGACACTTAAGTATTCTACATGTCAATATTAAGACAGCGTTAGTTAAGAACAAGTGTACCTGTCCCAGAATATATTGTATGAGTATTCCGATATATACATTCGGTCTCAGACCGTGCATTGTTATATATAATATACATATACTAGTCCAGTGCAGTTTTATTGTCTTACTAAAATAATTATCTTCATTGTCACTGTGACTGTGTGTGCCTGTATCTGCTGTGTGGATTTCACTTTCAGTGTATCCCAGCTTTGTCTATCACTGTATTCTGTACCCTAAGGGACTAGGTGCCTCAGGGTTTCATACATAGTGCTTCACAGTATTTACCGTTAAGTGTATTCTACTGTGTACTCAGTCATCTAATACCAGATTTATTCGCTGGTTCTGTGTACTGTGTACATTGTCACATACTAGAGGATTTATTTGCAGGTATTGTACTCTGGCTGTATCCTACTAATACGCTCTGCTGTTGCATCTCTGAAAATGTCTAACAAAAAGGGCGGGAAATCCAGGGACGCTCCTGCATCATGCAGCGCATGCGCCAAGGATTTGCCTGAGGGGGAAGTTTTGTATGACGGTCTGTGTACTACGTGCCATACATCTCCCAGTCAGTCCGCAGCTCCTGTAACCAATCAGGAGCCACCTTTGGCGGTGTTCTCATCTATGCTAAATACGCTTGTGACACGCCTTGCATCCCCTATGGGACCTCCAGTGCCATTACAGTCGCATATTGTCCCTATGGTAAATCCGCCTTGGGTGGATAATTTGTCTACCCAGTTGCAGCAATTGAATCAATCCTTGGTTAGACATAAGACTGCCCCAAGTCACTCTCATGTCACTGGGTCATCTAAGCGGGCTACTTCCTCCTCACAATCCACTAATCTCTCAGAAGATTCTTCTGATGATGATGGGGGCATACTGTCCCGTCAGACACTGACACAACTGCTTCTGACGAGGAATCTACAACACAAGTTGATGTCCCTGACCTAGTGGTTGCTATTAAGCAGATCCTGCAAATATCAGATGAGGATTCCACTACCGTGTCTAAGAAACCTGATAAGTTTAAACGTCAGAAGGTAACTAACGTTACCGCATTCTGACCATTTAGTGGACATATGACGAGAACCCTAGATTACTCCAGGGAAGAAATTCTCCCTGTCTAAATAGATTGTAGCTCGCTATCCTCTCCCTGCAGAGTTGTGTAACAAGTGGGAAAATTCACCGCCGGTGCATTCTCATGTCACCCGTCTGGTGGCGTCATCCACTCTGCCTGTCACCACACTGAAGGAACCGACAGATAAGCGTGTGGAGGGATGCCTGAAGTCTATTTACTTCCTTACAGGTGCAGTACATAGACCCACTATAGCAGCCCCCTGGGCAGCAAAAGGTATTGAAGCATGGGCTCAGGCATTAGAGGATGAGTTACCCCCGGATATATCTGACAATGCTGTCACGATCCCGACTGTAGTTCTCATATTGGGTGACTTACCCCTGCCATCTGTCCTGGATCCTGTGTCTTTTCTGCTAACTGGGATAAATAGCTTGCCATTACCATGAGTTTCCCGAGTCCTGAGTTCTCTGCCTGGAAGGTAAGAGTTAACGAGCTCCACCTGTGGTGATTAATATTCTGTGTGAGTCTGAATTCAGCAATCTGAAGTTTAGGCCTAAAAGCCAGCATCCTCTGTTTGCAGAAGTTCAGGCTTCAGTGTTCTTTCAGCCTGCTAGGCCTCACTCCACATCACAGCCTAGTCTAGAGAACTCACATAACAGTGACTGTTCACCTGACCCAGAGCTGTCCAATCCTGTGCCAGCCTGAGACTCTCTGAATCACCTGACACTGCTCACCAATCACCAAGGACCAGGAAGTATAAGTCAGGAGACTTGAGTTGGAAACTCTGTAGCACGTTCTGACTTTAAGTGAGTAGCCTTGGGATCTTTCTTGACTTTTAAAGGGAGACATCTTATTTGGGCAAGACCTCAATAAAATTGTGGCTGATTTGGCGGCTGCTAAGACCGCCGTTCTCCCTAATACTACTTCTGCACAGAAGGCAAAAGGTACCACTTTTCGCTCCTTTCAACCTCCTGGGAAAGCAAAAGATCAGACATACCTGAGACAATCTCGTGCTTCCAAAACCACAAAGCCTAAGGCTAAACAATCCTAGGCAGCCCGTCAGCCTGCTTCTAAACACTACAAGCCTGCTGCATGACAGGGCGGGCCTCCCCCTGGGGGATCCCAGGGTAGGAGGCCGATTTCTGCGATTCACCCAGGTCTGGTTAAAGACCACTTCAGACGCGTGGGTGCGAGAAGTTGTCTCTCACGGGTATGCAGCCTCTTTCAAGAGACGTCCCCCTCACCAGTTTTGCACCACGGTTTTCCCTTTGGATCCATTAAAAGTGCAAGCTCTTCATTTGGTTGTGCGTTCACTCCTGAATATAGGAGTGGTGGTGCCGGTACCTCTGTCCCAGAGAAGTAGAGGATACTACTTGACCCTGTTTCTAGTCCTGAAACCCAATGGGTCTTTCCAGCCCATACTCAACCTCAAATCACTTAACAAGTTTGTGAGTGTCCAAGTTCCGTATGGAAACACTACGCTCAATTGTACTGGCCATGGAACCCGGAGACTATATGGTATCCCTGGATATACAAGATGCTTACTTGCACATACCTATTGCCATATCGCATCAGCAATATCTGCTGTTTGCTACTGGCAACCTCCACTATCAGTTCCAGGCTCTGCCATTTGCACTGGCCACAACTCCTCGGATCTTCACCAAGGTTATGGCCGTGATGGCGGCTCATTCAGTCGCCAGGGAGTCAGGATCCTGCCGTATCTGGATGACTTGCCGATTCTGGCAAACTCCCACGATGTACTCCTCAGTCATCTGCAACAGACGGTAAACTTCCTACAAGCCCACGGATGGCTCATCAACTGGAAGAAGTCCTCACTGGTCCCAGCTCAAAGCAAGGTGCACCTGGGGGTTTCTGATACTTCCTCTCTCGCCCAAGAGTGTCGATACACTCTGCGATGCAAGTACTAGGCCTAATGGTGTCAACTTTTGACATGGTAGAGTACGCTTAATTTCATTCCCGCCCTCTGTAGAGGTTAATCCTTTCCAAGTGGGATGGCCTACCTCATTGGACCAGGTCTCCTTGACTCCGGAGGTTCGTCTGTCGCTGACCTGGCGGCTACAGGACCAGCAGTTGAGCAGGGGTCGTCCCTTTTGGATCCCCGACTGCGTCCTACTGACTACAGATGCCAGTCTGAGGGGTTGGAGCAACACTCTTTCCAAGGTTGGTGGAGCAAGAAGGAATCACTCCTCCCGATAAACATTCTGGAACTGCGGGTAGTGTTCAGTGCTTTGTCTCTCGCCCTGCCTCTGTTACCGAACAGGCCTGTTCAAGTACGGTCAGATAAACGCCACCACGGTGGCATACATAAACCATCAAGGCGGCACTCGAAGCCGCATGGCAATGGAGGAAGTGTAAAAAATCCTCTTTTGGGCAGAACGCCATCTGCCAGCAATATCGGAAGTGTTCATTCCGGGAGTCCTCAACTGGGAATCGGATTTCCTTAGTTGTCAGGACGTACACGCCAGAGAGTGGATTCTTCATCAGTAAGTATTTCAACTCCTAGTGGGCAAGTGGGGCCTACCAGATGTAGTCCTGATGGCGTCTCGACACAATCACAAAGTACCGGTCTTTGGATCAAGGACCAGGGATCCTCAAGCAGCGTTCGTTAATGCACTGGAACTTCCATGGAACTTTCAGCTGCATTATGTGTCTCTCCTGCCCAGGGTGCTCCGGAAGTTCAAACAAGGAGGAGTAATACTACTTCTTTTCGCTCCAGACGGCATTGGTTCTCAGACCTGCAGGGTTTCTCAATAGAGCGTCCTCTTCTACTTCCTCAATGCCCAGACCTCCTCGTTCAGGGCCCTTGTGTCTACCCGGACCTGGCTAGACTGGCTTTGACGGCATGGCTCTTGAATCATCACTCCTGAAGGCCAAAGGATTCTCAGAGGCAGTTATCCCAACTATGCTGAAGGCCTGCAAACCGGCATCTGCTCGGATTTATTACAGGGTCTGGAATTCTTACTTCATCTGGTGCTCTGCTAAGAATCACGATGCTTACAAATTCAGTACTTCCATACTTCTGGCTTTTCTGCAACAAAGCCTGGACTTAGGTCTTTATCTGGCCTCCCTCAAGGTTCATATCTCTGCCTTGTTGGTGTGGTTTCAGAGAAAAATTGTGTCTATTCCTGATGTTCATACTTTCACTCAGGGTGTTTTACGGATTCAGCCTCCCTATGTATCGCCTGTGGCTCCATGGGATCTGTCTGTTGTCCTGAATGCCCTGCAAGAGTCTCCGTTTGAACCTCTTGAGTCAGTGGCCCTTAAATGGCTCACGGTCAAGGTCCCGTTCTTACTGGCTATTGCCTCTGCTAGGAGGGTGTCAGACCTAGATGCTCTGTTCTGTTGTCCACCCTTTCTGATTTTTCACGGTGATCAGGCAGTTCTTAGAACTCGCCCTGGTTATTTGCCTAAGGTGGTGTCATCTTTTCACCTTAACCAAGAGATTGTGGTTCCGGCCTTTATCTCTTCTGATTTGTCCTCCAAAGAGCGGTCTTTGGATGTGGTAAGGGCTCTCCGTATTTATGTGGAGAGGACTGCCTCTATTAGGAGATCAGATACCCTTTTTTTTTTTTTTTCACAAACATGGCTCGCCTGCTAATAAGCAAACATTGGCCAGATGGATTACAATGGTGATTGCACAAGCATATGCGCAGGCTGGACTCCCAGCTCCTGCTGCTGTCAAAGCCCATTCTACTCGGTCTGTTTTGGACCTTCTTGGGTGGCCCGCCGAGGCGCGCCCGCTGAACAATTGTGCAAGGCGGCTACGTAGTCCTCAGTGAACGCGTTCATTAGGTTCTATGCCTTCGATACTTCCGCCTCCCAGGATGCTTCCTTTGGACGCCCGGTTCTTATACCCGCTATGGCGCGTCCCCTCCCATGAGGAACTACTTTCGGACATCCCTGATGTTTCCCTGTGGAAACCAATGTACCCTGCGCCTGTCCTGACGCACCTAGCTTCTATGGGTTTGTATGGCATTAGCCGCTAGTCCCTGCTCCTGTCATGAGAACGTGGTTCTTTGTGACTAACATCTACCTTCTCTTTTACCTGCTCCTGCATTGGACTGGTTAACGAAACTGAGCTCACAGTGCCTGGAGGCGGGGTTATAGAGGAGGCCCCAATGCATCCTGGGACAGTCTAAAGCTTTAGCCTGTTGGTGTCTGGATCAAGATCCATCTCTACACCCTCGATGTTTCCCTGTGGAACCAATGTACCTTTCAGAAATAGATTTAACCATGGTAAGTCTACTATAAATCTCCTTATTTTTGAATGCATTCTTACTTTGCACATTTTTCCCAAACCTGCCTAAACTTTTGCACAGTACCGCATGTGGTGTAAGGTGGGCTCTGTGCAAAATATAAACCTTAATTTGTTAAAATTTAGTAGAGGCGGTGTCAGTAACAAGGTTCTAGAATGCCAGACTCTAATCATCATACTCTAAGGGTGCCAAATCCCTCTCCCAGCAAACCCTATGACTCTAAGAACCACCAGGGAGTGTGAATTAAGATTCAACAGGTTAGAGATGTTTTTTTTCCCCCTCATGAATCTTATTAATGTCTTAATAGAATCCCCAACAATAACTAGAGGTCCAAAAGCCAATTGCATACTAAAACCATGTCACATTTGGAGGTATCTGAAAATTGAGTTTGGGATTCTAAATTACTGTAGTTGTTCAAAGGACTTTAAAGTCCCACTAAGGATCAGTTGTACAGAGGAATGGATTTTAATCCAGAGGGAACTCCCTGCCCCCACCCCCTACCTCCCCTATTACCGGAAGTCCTAACTCCAACCAGCCTCTGCATCGGCATATGTCCCAGGCCTTCCCACTGAACAAGCGCTAAGGAAAATAATAAAGATTCCAGTTGGGATGCGCAAGCCCCTCTTCGGTCTTGGATATACACAGGTTCCTAAGCTTAATTCTGCCCAACACAGTTAAGAAATATACCTGCCTATAGTGTGGAACCACCTGGGGAGAAATATAGACCCGTGCCAGTTGGAATCAATTTAAGAGTTTGGGCTGTACAATCAATTTGATTACATTTATATGCCCAGTAGCTGCTAAAGGAAGTTTCTCACAAATTAATTTTCTTAATCTTAGCCTCCCTACTAATTAAATATCTCTGCTAAACTGTCTCAGTCATCCCAAAGTAATGATACCTCAATGCCGTGTCAATGAATTCTACTAATCTCCAGTTCTGATTTAGACCCCATCAGTGTAAACCAGAAGGGGGTGAATTTCCAGAATCTAGATTCACCAAGGGTATTGATTTATAAGGAAAATAATACCCCTTTCACACCGCACAAATAACCCAGTATTGACCCGACATATTGCCTTGTCGACATGGGTCGGTGTGCGGTGTGAAAGGGCCCTGGTTGAAATAACGGGTCGCCTGACCTGTTAATTCAACCCAGGAATAAAGCAGTATTATTCCCGGGTTGAATACCGGGTCAGTGTCAGCATGAACAGGTTCTTGGGTCGATACGACCTGGGACCCATTCACCACAATAGGGAGAGGCGGCATGGAGATGAGCTCATCTCCCAGCACCAGCTCCGTCCCCCACCACTATGGCAACCAGCCGGCATATTTCCGGGTTGGGAAGCCGCCTGTTAGGGTCCAATGCCGGATCCCACCCAGGAAGGACCCGTTTCTAATTTCCGGGTGGAATTCGGCATTGGCAGTGTGAAAGGGGTATAACAAAGGGGATTGATTGAGACAGCTCTAGCACCATATTACACTCCAGCAGCAAATAGGGGGGAATGTAATAGGGTGTGAGAATCAGGAAGTCATAGATTTTTTTTAGGGTTCTCCTGTTTTGTTTTGAAATGGTAATCATACATGGCAACACCAGGTTGATTTTGCAGCTTTAAAAAAAAAAAAAAAAGAGAACTCATAGAGAATCTTTCTTTTCCCGATTCTCACACCCTATGACATCCTCCCATAGTATTTATCTACAAGTAAGAAAAGGGCAATTCAAAATAAAGAGTGGTGTGAGGTAGAGAAACAAATATTGTACAACTTGAGAATGGCAGTTGCCAGAGAACAAACAAAGTTGATCTATAATGTTTACAATGGCACCACCTGTACTGACGTGATGTTCTTGCCACCTATCAAGGGTATTATAGTCCCCAACACAAATTACCAGGGTCAAGGGTGATAAAGTTGCTATTACTGTACAAGATATAGACTATAGGAACTCCGGGTATACTGTACATAGGCAAACACAGGGGGAGGGGGGTTTCCAGTTGCCTGGAAAGCCCCTTTTCCCTGGCTTGTCAAGTTGCTCAAATCGAGTCCATACTAGCAGATGTATATAACACAATATTACTAGAGCTGTGGTCACATAATGCAGTTTAACAGACATAATAGAGCTGTTGTGAATGCCCAGTTTAGATGGGCTGGCCCTCCTTCTGGATCTAACGGCTTAATATGAATATTGGCCCTGTAGGTGTGATGTCTGAAGTATTACATACACTGCACTTGTATGAGACTATTGCTTGCTAAGTGCTAATTATGCCTTCTACATAGGCTAACTACACTCATACTGTAAAATCAAGTATTTGGAAAACCCTATCTAGAAATCCTGCATTTGCCCCTGGTATATTCAATTACAGTCAAAACTCCCGTCTTGTTGGGGGTGGTCTTCAGTTTGCCAGCTGTCAGGATCCCGGCGCACAGTATACCGGCGCCGGAATCCCGACAGCCGGCATACCAACACTTTTTCTCCCTCTTGGGGGTCCACGACCCCCCTGGAGGGAGAATAAACACCATCCCCGCAGCGTGGTGAGGGCAGCGAGCCCGCAAGGGGCTCATTTGCGCTCGTCACGCTGTCGGGATCCCAGCGCCGGTATGCTGGTCGCCGGGAGCCCGGCCGCCAGCATACCATAGTACACCCCTTGTCGGAAGGACGTCAGTTTTTGACTTTTTTAGGTCAGAAGGGGTTCCGACCTATTCAATATACCCCATTTTTTTTCCAACAAGTCGGGCATTTCGACTTTTCAGAAAGCTTGTGGATCGGCCGAATAGCCGTCGATCCGCGTGCTTCTGTCAGAAACGGGGCCAAATTCGTCAGCTTTTGGCCCCGTTTCCGACAATCTCAATCCGACTTTAAAAAAAGTCGGATTGAGGAGCTGAGACGGGGGAGCGGGGCGGCGGGCTATAGGGGCAGCAGGGCACAGGTAACTCTATAGCAGGGTCTCCCCCCAGCCAGGCTTCACTCTCCCGCAGCGCTCCCCGGCTGGCACTGGGTATCCCCCTGGCCAGGCTCCTCTCTCCCACAGTGCTCCCTGGCCGGCACTGACAGCAGCAGGACAAGATACCAGGAATGGCCAAATCCGACAGTCGGGTTTGACCGTTCATTGAATTGGTCCTGTCGGATCCATTCCAACAAATGCATGTCGGAATGGATCAGACTTTGATTGAATATACCCATAGAGTACCAGTATACAGACTGCAGAAGAGTGAACCGTAATTCGAAGAAACACAAAGCAGACACAACAGAATCGTTTATGAAAGGTCAACAATACTTCCCTGGAATAGGTGGTGTGATTAGAATGGTACATCCACCCAACTCAAGGCTTTCTCAAAGCCATGGACTTACCACCAGCTAGATGTGTTTCAAGAAGGCTTAGGACAACAGCATTGGATTTTTTTAATTTTTTTCCAATATTTAAATTGACAGGTGGTAACCACAAGTAAAACAGTACACACATATGGTACAGATCCAATCTAAATAAAACAAATATTCTGGGGTGTAGCATTGAAATAGGTACAGATTCAAAGTAAATCCATTGCAAGAGCATGTTGTTTTTTTTGTTGTTGTTTTTGCAGCTGCAGCCAGTTTAATAAGCAAGATACAAGTTATGGGGAGGAGATGTAGGGTAAATGCCCCAAAAAGCCCAGGTTTTATCAATAGTGAATGACATTTTTAAGTAATTTAGAATATATAGTTGAAGAGCTTGCCAAAAGGTTTGTACCTTCGGGCAAGCCAATAAGTAATGAACAATGGTCCTCATTCCGAGTTGTTCGCTTTTAGCAGCCGTGCAAACGCTAGGCCGCCACCCTCTGGGAGTGTATCTTAGCTTAGCAGAAGTGCGAACGAAAGGTTTGCAGTGCTGCTACAAAAAAAAAAAAAAAAAGATTGTGCAGCTTCTGAGCAGCTCCAGACCTACTCCTAGCTTGCGATCACTTCAGACTGTTTAGTTCCTGTTTTGACGTCACGAACACGCCCTGCGTTCGACCAGTCACGCCTGCGTTTCCCCAGGCACGCCCGCATTTGTATCTGACACGCCTGCGTTTTCCCACACACTCCCAGAAAACGGTCAGTTACCTCCCAGAAACACCCACTTCCTGTCAATCACTCTGCGGCCAGCAGTGCGATTGAAAAGCGTCGCTAGACCTTGTGTGAAACGGCATCGGCTGTTGTGAAAGTACGTCGCGCGTGCACATTGTGCCGCATGCGCAGAAGTGCCGCTTTTTTACCTAATCGCTGCAAACTAAAACAGCTAGCGAACAACTCGGAATGACCCCCAATGTCTGCCTTAGGTGAGTCACATTTAAGACAGTCAGAAGTAGGGGAATCGCCAATGAGAAATGTCATTTTAGGTGTAAAGTAGGCCCTGTGTAAGATTTTCTGGTGCATCTCTGAATATGAGGTTGAGACCAGTTGTTTATCTAGATTTATATTAGCGTCCAAAATAGATTTTAGTGTGAGGTCAGGAGATTCCAATTTCCATCGTATCAAACCTACATTTCCAGAGTCCAGATTACATTGGATTTTTTTTTAAGACGATTATGAACCAGGGAACATTCATCCTTGTCATTTACCCCTCTCACATTTCAGTAGAGTATCTGAAGCAGGTTATTATCCCAGCAGTAATAGGGTGGTATTCAATTCTTTCCGCCCCCTTCCACACCAGTTTTGTTTCTGCTGATGGGCGTGGTATCATCATTTCAGCTCGCTATCCCCGGGGTAGTGAGGCGCCCAACCCTTTACACAGCTAAACCTGATTACTGTGGGCGCAATATGTGCGATAACGTGGATCACTTTAGAAAGGAGATTGGGCGTGATATATAATTTGCTTACCGCCCAATCATCATGTGAATAGGAAAACCGCAAACAGGTCACCCGGAAGCGAAGGCTAGCTGCAAGTGCCTGATTAAACCAGACAAGTAAAAGGCATATTCAACAGAAAACCTGAAAACTAAACATTTGTTTCCCTAATCAAGTCCATTACAACTAGAGATCAAGGCATAATCTCCTCCATCCACTAACAAACACTTAATAAACAATTATTAAACCACCCCCTCCCCTCCCCACACACAAACACACACTATATACTGTACAACCTTCTATTTCAGCTGGAACCAGCATTGTTTAAGGAAGTCCCTAAAGGGAGATGTGTGCTGAGTGATCTAGCACATACCGCTCCGCACACATGTCTCCCCCGCTCAGCACACAGCGCGGTGTGCTGAGTGAAGAGGGGGGTGGCGCTCATTCTAGTGAGCGATCTCACTTGATTTGGCATGCATGCCAAATCTAGAGCCGGCGATAGCGACGCGTGGGACGGTGTATCGCTGTCGCCGGCACCCTACACACGGAGAGATCCGTGCTTAATTTCTAAGCAAGCAAATCAGATTGCTTAGAATTTAAGCACGGATCTCTACGTGTGTATTCCTCTTAAGGAAGTCCCAAAGAAGTCTTGTAGGAAGTGCATTCTTTTAAATAAATCCAGAGTAAAATATATTTCTCTGACGTCCTAGTGGATGCTGGGACTCCGTAAGGACCATGGGGAATAGCGGCTCCGCAGGAGACAGGGCACAAAATAAAAGCTTAAGGATCAGGTGGTGTGCACTGGCTCCTCCCCCTATGACCCTCCTCCAAGCCTCAGTTAGATTTTTGTGCCCGGCCGAGAAGGGTGCAATCTAGGTGGCTCTCCTGAGCTGCTTAGAATAAAAGTTTAGTTAGGTTTTTTTATTTTCAGTGAGACCTGCTGGCAACAGGCTCACTGCATCGTGGGACTAAGGGGAGAAGAAACGGACTCACCTGAGTGCAGAGTGGATCGGGTTTCTTAGGCTACTGGACACTAGCTCCAGAGGGACGATCACAGGTTCAGCCTGGATGGGTCACCGGAGCCGCGCCGCCGTCCCCCTTACAGAGCCAGAAGAGACGAAGAGGTCCGGTGAAATCGGCGGCAGAAGACATCCTGTCTTCAGACTAAGGTAGCGCACAGCACCGCAGCTGTGCGCCATTGCTCTCAGCACACTTCACACTCCGGTCACTGAGGGTGCAGGGCGCTGGGGGGGGAGCGCCCTGAGACGCAATATAACAGAATACCTTAGGTGGCAAAACAGAATACATCACATATAGCTCCTGGGCTATATGGATGTATTTTAATCCCCTGCCATTTTACACAAAAAAGCGGGAGATAAGGACGTCGTGAAGGGGCGGAGCCTATCTCCTCAGCACACAAGCGCCATTTTCCCTCACAGCTCCGCTGGAAGGACGGCTCCCTGACTCTCCCCTGCAGTCCTGCTTCAGAATCAGGGTAAAAAAGAGAAGGGGGGGCACGTTTGGCAGCAAATAAATATATTAACAGCAGCTATAAGGGAGTAACACTTATATAAGGTTATCCCTGTATATATATATAGCGCTGGGTGTGTGCTGGCAGACTCTCCCTCTGTCTCTCCAAAGGGCTAAGTGGGGTCCTGTCCTCTATCAGAGCATTCCCGGTGTGTGTGCTGTGTGTCGGTACGCGTGTGTCGACATGTATGAGGAGGAAAATTATGTGGAGGCGGAGCAGTTGCCTGTGTTGGTGATGTCACCCCCTAGGGAGTCGACACCTGACTGGATGATTGTATTTAAACAATTAAGTGATAATGTCAGCAATTTGCAAAAAAACTGTTGACGACATGAGACAGCCGGCAAATCAATTAGTGCCTGTCCAGGCGTCTCAGACACCGTCAGGGGCGCTAAAACGCCCGTTACCTCAGTGGATCGACACAGACCCTGACACAGATACTGAGTCTAGTGTCGACGGTGACGAGACAAACGTAATGTCCAGTAGGGCCACACGTTACATGATCACGGCAATGAAAGAGGCATTGAACCTTTCTGACACTACAAGTACCACAAAGAAGGGTATTATGTGGGGTGAGAAAAAAACTACCAATATTTTTTCCTGAGTCAGAGGAAATAAATGAGGTGTGTGAAAAAGCGTGGGTTTCCCCCGATAAAAAACAGCTAATTTCTAAAAAATTATTAGCATTATATCCTTTCCCGCCAGAGGTTAGGGCGCGTTGGGAAACACCCCCTAGGGTAGATAAGGCGCTCACACGTTTATCAAAACAAGTAGCGTTACCGTCTCCTGATACGGCTACCCTCAAAGAACCAGCTGATAGAAGGCTGGAAAATATCCTAAAAAGTATATACACACATACTGGTGTTATACTGCGACCAGCAATCGCCTCAGCCTGGATGTGCAGTGCGGGAGTCGCATGGTCGGATTCCCTGACCGAGAATATTGATACCCTGGATAGGGACAATATTTTGTTAACTATAGAACATTTAAAGGATGCATTACTATATATGCGTGATGCACAGAGGGATATTTGCACCCTGGCATCAAGAGTAAGTGCTATGTCCATCTCTGCCAGAAGAGCGTTATGGACGCGACAGTGGTCAGGGGATGCGGATTCCAAACGGCACATGGAAGTATTGCCGTATAAAGGGGAGGAGTTATTTGGGGCTGGTCTATCGGACCTGGTGGCCACGGCAACGGCTGGAAAATCCACCTTTTTACCCCAGGGCACTCCACATCAGCAGAAAAAGACACCGTCTTTTCAAACTCAGTCCTTTCGTTCCCATAAGTACAAGCGAGCAAAAGGCCATTCTTTTCTGCCCCGGGGCAGAGGAAGAGGAAAAAGACTGCACCATGCAGCCGCTTCACAGGAGCAGAAGCCCTCCCCTGCTTCTGCCAAGTCTTCAGCATGACGCTGGGGCTTTACAAGCAGACTCGGATATGGTGGGGGCCCGTCTCAAGAATTTCAACGCGCAGTGGGCTCACTCGCAAGTGGATCCCTGGATTCTACAGGTAGTATCGCAGGGGTACAAACTGGAATTCGAGGCGTTTCCCCCTCGTCGTTTCCTGAAGTCTGCTTTACCAAAGTCTCCCTCCGACAGGGAGGCAGTTTTGGAAGCCATTCACAAGCTGTATTCCCAGCAGGTGATAATCAAGGTACCCCTCCTGCAACAAGGAAAGGGGTATTATTCCACGCTGTTTGTGGTACCGAAGCCGGACGGCTCGGTGAGACCAATTTTAAATCTGAAATCCTTGAACACTTACATAAAAAGGTTCAAATTCAAGATGGAGTCACTCAGAGCAGTGGTAGCAAACCTGGAAGAAGGGGACTATATGGTGTCTCTGGACATCAAAGATGCTTATCTCCACGTCCCGATATACCCTTCTCACCAAGGGTACCTCAGGTTTGTAGTACAAAACTGTCATTATCAGTTTCAGACGCTGCCGTTTGGATTGTCCACGGCACCTCGGGTCTTTACCAAGGTAATGGCCGAAATGATGATTCTTCTACGAAGAAAAGGCATTTTAATTATCCCTTACTTGGACGATCTCCTGATAAGGGCAAGATCCAGGGAACAGTTAGAAGTCGGAGTAGCACTATCTCAGGTAGTGTTACGTCAGCACGGGTGGATTCTAAATATTCCAAAATCGCAGCTGATTCCAACGACACGTCTACTGTTTCTAGGAATGATTCTGGACACAGTCCAGAAGAAGGTGTTTCTCCCGGAGGAGAAGGCCAGGGAGTTATCCGAGCTAGTCAGGAACCTCCTAAAACCAGGACAGGTCTCAGTGCATCAGTGCACGAGGGTCCTGGGGAAAATGGTGGCTTCTTACGAAGCGATTCCATTCGGAAGATTCCATGCAAGAACATTTCAGTGGGATCTACTGGACAAATGGTCCGGATCGCATCTGCAGATGCATCAGCGGATAACCCTGTCACCAAGGACAAGGGTGTCTCTCCTGTGGTGGCTGCAGAGTGCTCATCTACTAGAGGGCCGCAGATTTGGCATTCAGGATTGGATCCTGGTAACCACGGATGCCAGCCTGAGAGGCTGGGGAGCAGTCACACAGGGAAGGAATTTCCAGGGCCTGTGGTCAAGCTTGGAAACGTCTCTTCATATAAACATTCTGGAACTAAGGGCCATTTACAATGCCCTAAGTCAAGCAAAACCTCTGCTTCAGGGTCAGGCGGTGTTGATCCAATCGGACAACATCACGTCAGTCGCCCACGTAAACAGACAGGGCGGCACGAGAAGCAGGAGGGCAATGGCAGAAGCTGCAAGGATTCTTCGCTGGGCGGAAAATCATGTGATAGCACTGTCAGCAGTATTCATTCCGGGAGTGGACAACTGGGAAGCAGACTTCCTCAGCAGACACGACCTTCACCCAGGAGAGTGGGGACTTCACCCAGAAGTCTTCCACCTGATTGTAAACCGTTGGGAAAAACCAAAGGTGGACATGATGGCGTCACGTCTAAACAAAAAACTGGACAGATATTGCGCCAGGTCAAGGGACCCTCAGGCAATAGCAGTGGACGCTCTGGTAACGCCGTGGGTGTACCAGTCAGTGTATGTGTTCCCTCCTCTGCCTCTCATACCAAAAGTACTGAGAATCATAAGAAGGAGAGGAGTAAGAACTATACTCGTGGTTCCGGATTGGCCAAGAAGGACTTGGTACCCGGAACTTCAAGAGATGCTCACGGACGAACCGTGGCCTCTACCTCTAAGAAAGGACCTGCTACTGCAGGGGCCTTGTCTGTTCCAAGACTTACCGCGGCTGCGTTTGACGGCATGGCGGTTGAACGCCGGATCCTAAAGGAAAAGGGCATTCCAGAAGAAGTCATCCCTACTCTGGTCAAAGCCAGGAAGGAAGTAACCGCAAAACATTATCACCGCATTTGGCGTAAATATGTTGCGTGGTGTGAGGCCAAGAAGGCCCCTACAGAGGAATTTCAACTGGGTCGTTTCCTGCATTTCCTGCAAACAGGACTGTCTATGGGCCTAAAATTAGGGTCCATTAAGGTTCAAATTTCGGCCTTGTCGATTTTCTTCCAGAAAGAACTGGCTTCAGTACCTGAAGTTCAGACATTTGTGAAAGGGGTGCTGCACATACAGCCTCCTTTTGTGCCTCCAGTGGCACCTTGGGATCTCAATGTTGTATTGAGTTTTCTAAAATCACATTGGTTTGAACCACTTTCCACTGTGGACTTAAAATATCTCACGTGGAAGGTGTCGATGCTGTTAGCCTTGGCTTCAGCCAGGCGTGTGTCAGAATTGGCGGCTTTATCATATAAAAGCCCTTACTTAATTTTTCATTCTGACAGGGCGGAATTGAGGACTCGTCCTCAATTTCTACCTAAGGTGGTTTCTGCATTTCACATGAACCAACCTATTGTGGTGCCTGCGGCTACTAGGGACTTGGAGGACTCCAAGTTGCTAGACGTTGTCAGGGCCCTGAAAATATATGTTTCCAGGACGGCTGGAGTCAGGAAAACTGACTCGCTGTTTATCCTGTATGCACCCAACAAGCTGGGTGCTCCTGCTTCAAAGCAGACGATTGCTCGTTGGATTTGTAGTACAATTCAGCTTGCACATTCTGTGGCAGGCCTGCCACAGCCAAAATCTGTAAATGCCCATTCCACAAGGAAGGTGGGCTCATCTTGGGCGACTGCCCAAGGGGTCTCGACTTTACAACTTTGCCGAGCAGCTACTTGGTCAGGGGCAAACACGTTTGCTAAATTCTACAAATTTGATACCCTGGCTGAGGAGGACCTGGAGTTCTCTCATTCGGTGCTGCAGAGTCATCCGCACTCTCCCGCCCGTTTGGGAGCTTTGGTATAATCCCCATGGTCCTTACGGAGTCCCAGCATCCACTAGGACGTCAGAGAAAATAAGATTTTACTTACCGATAAATCTATTTCTCGTAGTCCGTAGTGGATGCTGGGCGCCCATCCCTAGTGCGGATTGTCTGCAATACTTGTATATAGTTATTGTTACAAAAAATAAGATTTTACTTACCGATAAATCTATTTCTCATAGTCCGTAGTGGATGCTGGGGACTCCGTCAGGACCATGGGGATAGCGGCTCCGCAGGAGACAGGGCACAAAAGCAAGCTTTTAGGATCACATGGTGTGTACTGGCTCCTCCCCCTATGACCCTCCTCCAAGCCTCAGTTAGGTACTGTGCCCGGACGAGCGTACACAATAAGGAAGGATCTTGAATCCCGGGTAAGACTCATACCAGCCACACCAATCACACCGTACAACTTGTGATTTGAACCCAGTTAACAGTATGATAACAATGAAGTAGCCTCTAAAAAAGATGGCTCACAACAATAATAACCCGATTTTTTTTTTTTTTTTTTTTGTAACAATAACTATGTACAAGTAATGCAGACAATCCGCACTTGGGATGGGCACCCAGCATCCACTACGGACTATGAGAAATAGATTTATCGGTAAGTAAAATCTTATTTTCTCTAACGTCCTAGTGGATGCTGGGGACTCCGTCAGGACCATGGGTATTATACCAAAGCTCCCAAACGGGCGGGAGAGTGCGGATGACTCTGCAGCACCGAATGAGAGAACTCCAGGTCCTCCTCAGCCAGGGTATCAAATTTGTAGAATTTAGCAAACGTGTTTGCCCCTGACCAAGTAGCTGCTCGGCAAAGTTGTAAAGCCGAGACCCCTCGGGCAGCCGCCCAAGATGAGCCCACCTTCCTTGTGGAATGGGCATTTACAGATTTTGGCTGTGGCAGGCCTGCCACAGAATGTGCAAGCTGAATTGTACTACAAATCCAACGAGCAATAGTCTGCTTAGAAGCAGGAGCACCCAGCTTTTTGGGTGCCTACAATATAAACAGCAAGTCAGACTTTCTGACTCCAGCCATCCTGGAATTATATATATATATTTTCAGGGCCCTGACAACGTCTAGCAACTTGGAGTCCTCCAAGTCCCTAGTAGCCGCAGGCACCACAATAGGTTGTTTCAGGTGAAACGCTGACACCACCTTAGGAAGAAACTGGGGACGAGTCCGCAGTTCTGCCCTGTCCGAATGGAAAATCAAATATGGGCTTTTGTAAGACAAAGCCGCCAATTTTTACAATCGCCTGGCCGAGGCCAGGGCCAACAGCATGGTCACTTTCCATGTGTGATATTTCAAATCCACAGATTTGAGTGGTTCAAACCAATATGATTTGAGGAATCCCAACACTACGTTGAGATCCCACGGTGCCACTGGAGGCACACAAGGGCTGTATATGCAATACTCCCTTGACAAACGTCTGGACTTCAGGAACTGAAGCCAATTCTTTCTGGAAGAAAATCTATAGGGCCGAAACTTGAACCTTAATGGACCCCAATTTGAGGTTCATAGACACTCCTGTTTGCAGGAAGTGCAGAAATCGACCTAGTTGAAATTTTTTCGTGGGGCCTTCCTGGCCTCACCCACGCAACATATTTTTACCACATGTGGTGATAACGTTGTGCGGTCACCTCCTTCCTGGCTTTGACCAGGGTAGGTATGACCTCTTTCGGAATGCCTTTTCCCTTAGGATCCGGCGTTCAAACCGCCATGCCGTCAAACGCAGTCGCGGTAAGTCTTGGAACAGACAAGGTCCCTGCTGGAGCAGGTCCTTTCTTAAAGGCCGATGCCACGGTTCCTCTTGGAACAGACATGGTACTTGTTGAAAGCAAATCCCTTCTTAGCTCCCGAGGCCATTAGTCCTCTGTGAGCATCTCTTGAAGTTCCGGTTACCAAGTCCCTCTTGGCCAATCCGGAGCCACGAGTATAGTTCTTACTCCTCTATGTCTTATAATTCTCAATACCTTGGTTATGAGAAGCAGAGGAGGGAACACATACACCGACTGTTACACCCACGGTGTTACCAGGACGTCCACAGCTATCGCCTGAAGGTCTCGTGACCTGGCGCAATACCTGTCCCATTTTTTGTTCGGGCGGGACGCCATCATGTCCACCTTTGGTCTTTCCCAACGGTTCACAATCATGCGGAAAACTTCCCGATGAAGTTCCCACTCTCCCGGGTGGAGGTCGTGCCTGCTGAGGAAGTCTGCTTCCCAGTCGTCCACTCCCGGAATGAACACTGCTGACAGTGCTATCACATGATTTTCCGCCTAGCGAAAAATCCTTGCAGTTTTGCCACTGCCCTCCTGCTTCTTGTGCCGCCCTTTCTGTTTACGTGGGCGACTGCCGTGATGTTATCCCACTGGATCAATACCGGCTGACCTTGAAGCAGAGGTCTTGCTAAGCTTAGAGCATTATAAATTTGCTCTTAGCTCCAGTATATTTATGTGGAGAGAATTCTCCAGACTTGATCACACTCCTTGTGTGACTGCTCCCCAGCCTCTCAGGCTGGCCTCCGTGGTCACGAGCATCCAATCCTGAATGCCGAATCTGCGGCCCTCTAGAAGATGAGCACTCTGTAATCACCACAGGAGAGACACCCTTGTCCTTGGATATAGGGTTATCCGCTGATGCATCTGAAGATGCGATCCGGACCATTTGTCCAGCAGATCCCACTGAAGAGTTCTTGCGTGAAATCTGCCGAATGGAAGTGCTTCGTAATAAGCCACCATTTTTACCAGGACTCTTGTGCAATGATGCACTGACACTTTTCCTGGTTTTAGGAGGATCCCTATTAGCTCGGATAACTCCCTGGCTTTCTCCTCTGGGAGAAACACCTTTTCCTGGACTGTGTCCAGAATCATCCCTAGGACCAGCAGACGTGTCGTCGGAACAACTGCGGTTTTGGAATATTTAGAATCCACCCGTGCTGTCGTAGAACTACTTGGGATAGTGCTACTCCGACCTCCAACTGTTCTCTGGACCTTGTTCTTATCAGGAGGTCGTCCATTTTCTTTGAAGACGAATCCTCCTTTCGGTCATTACCTTGGTAAGGACCCGGGGTGCCTTGGACAATCCAACGGCATCGTCTTGAAACTGATAGTGACAGTTCTGTACCACGAACCTGAGGTACCCTTGGTGAGAAAAAGCAAATTTTGGGACATGGAGGTAAGCATCCCTGATGTCCCGGGACACCATATAGTCCCTTTGTTCTTTGCTATCACTGCTCTGAGTGACTCCATCTGGATTTGAACCCTTGTAAGTGTTCAAATTTTTCAGATTTAGAATAGGTCTCACCTAGCCTTCAGTACCACCATATAGTGTGGAGTAATACCCCTTTCCTTGTTGTCGGAGGGGTAATTTTATTATCACCTGCTGGGAATACAGCTTGTGAATTGTTTTCAATACTGCCTCCCTGTCGGAGGGAGACATTGGTACAGCAGACTACAGGAACCTGCGAGGGGGGAAACCTCTCGACATTCCAATCTGTACCCCTTGGATACTACTTGTAGGATCCAGGGGTCCTGTACGGTCCCAGCGTCATGCTGAGAACTTGGTAGAAGCGGTGGAGGGCTTCTGTTCCTGGGAATGGGCTGCCTGCTGCAGTCTTCTTCCCTTTCCTCTATCCCTGGGCAGATATGACTCTTATAGGGACGAAAGGACTGAGGCTGAAAAGACGGTGTCTTTTTCTGCAGAGATGTGACTTAGGGTAAAAAACGGTGGATTTTCCAGCAGTTGCCCTGGCCACCAGGTCCCATGGACCGACCCCAAATAACTCCTCCCCTTTATACGGCAATACATCTTTGTGCCGTTTGGAATCTGCATCACCTGACCACTGTCGTGTCCATAAACATCTTCTTGCAGATATGGACATCGCATTTACTCTTGATGCCAGAGTGCAAATATCCCTCTGCGCATCTCGCATATATAGAAATGCATCCTTTAAATGCTCTATAGTCAATAAAATACTGTCCCTGTCAAAGGTATCAATATTTTTAGTCAGGGAATCCGACCAAGCCACCTCAGCTCTGCACATCCAGGCTGAGGCGATCGCTGGTCGCAGTATAACACCAGCATGTGTGTGTATACTTTTTAGGATATTTTTCAGCCTCCTATCAGCTGGCTCCTTAAGTACGGCCCTATCCGTAGATGGTACCGCTACTTGTTCTGATAAGCGTGTGAGCGCCTTATTCACCCTGAGGGGTGTTTCCCACCGCGCCTTAACTTCTGGCGGGAAAGGGTATACCGCCAATAATTTTCTATAGGGGGAAACCCACGCATCATCACACACTTCATTTAATTTATCTGATTCAGGAAAAACTACAGGTAGTTTTTTCACCTCACACATAATACCCTTTTTTGTGGTACTTGGAGTATCAGAAATATGTAACACGTACTTCATTGCCCTTAACGTGTGGCCCTAAAAGAAAATACGTTTGTTTCTTCACCGTCGCCACTGAAATCAGTGTCCGTGTCTGGGTCTGTGTCGACCGACTGAGGTAAATGGGCATTTTACAGCCCCTGACAGTGTTTGAGACGCCTGGACAGATACTAATTTGTTCGCCGGCCCTCTCATGTCGTCAACCGGCTTGCAGCGTGTTGACATTGTCACGTAATTTCCATAAATAAGCCATCCATTCCGGTGTCGACTCCCTAGAGAGTGACATCACCATTACAGGCAATTTGCTCCGCCTCCTCACCAATATTTTCCTCATACATGTCGACACACACGTACCGACATACCGACACATAGGGAATGCTGATAGAGGACAGGACCCACTAGCCCTTTGGGGAGACAGAGGGAGAGTTTGCCAGCACACACCAAAACGCTATAATTATCCAGGGACAACCTTTATATAAGTGTTCCTCCCTTATAGCATTTTAATATATATACATATCGCCAAATCAGTGCCCCCCCTCTCTGTTTTAACCCTGTTTCTGTAGTGCAGTGCAGGGGAGAGCATGGGAGCCTT
This sequence comes from Pseudophryne corroboree, assembly GCF_028390025.1. Classification (NCBI taxonomy): domain Eukaryota; kingdom Metazoa; phylum Chordata; class Amphibia; order Anura; family Myobatrachidae; genus Pseudophryne; species Pseudophryne corroboree. Next base: position 232,110,971 of record NC_086453.1, read on the forward strand.
CCCACCAGCCTTTCTGTGAGGGAAAATGGCGCTGTGTGCTGAGGAGAATAGGCCCCGCCCCCTTTTCGGCGGGCTTCTTCTCCGGAGTTTTAGATATCTGGCAGGGGTTAAATACATCCATATAGCCTCAAGGGCTATATGTGATGTATTTTTCGCCATACAGGTATTATACATTGCTGCCCAGGGCGCCCCCCTCCAGCGCCCTGCACCCTCCGTGACCGCTGTGTGAAGTGTGCTGACAACAATGGCGCACAGCTGCAGTGCTGTGCGCTACCTGATGAAGACTGAGAGTCTTCTGCCGCCTGGTTCCGGACCTCTTCATCTTCAGCGTCTGCAAGGGGGGTCGGCGGCGCGGCTCCGGGACGAACCCCAGGGCGAGCCCTGTGTTCCGACTCCCTCTGGAGCTATGTCCAGTAGCCTAAGAATCCAATCCATCCTGCACGCAGGTGAGTTGAAAATCTTTCCCCTAAGTCCCTCGATGCAGTGAGCCTGTTGCCAGCAGGACTCACTGAAAATAAAGAACCTAAAAACTTTTTCTAAGTAACTCTTTAAGAGAGCCACCTAGATTGCACCCTTCTCGGCCGGGCACAAAAACCTAACTGAGGCTTGGAGGAGGGTCATAGGGGGAGGAGCCAGTACACACCATGTGATCCTAAAAGCTTGCTTTTGTGCCCTGTCTCCTGCGGAGCCGCTATCCCCATGGTCCTGACGGAGTCCCCAGCATCCACTAGGACGTTAGAGAAATTCGGGTTATTATTGTTTGAGCCATCTTTTCAGAGGCTCCTTTGCATTTATCATACTGTTAACTGGGTTCAGATCACGAGTTGTACGGTGTGATTGGTGTGGCTGGTATGAGTCTTACCCGGGATTCAAGATCCTTCCTTATTATGTACGCTCGTCCGGGCACAGTATCCTAACTGAGGCTTGGAGGAGGGTCATAGGGGGAGGAGCCAGTGCACACCACCTGATCCTTAAGCTTTTATTTTGTGCCCTGTCTCCTGCGGAGCCGCTATTCCCCATGGTCCTTACGGAGTCCCAGCATCCACTACGGACTACGAGAAATAGATTTATCGGTAAGTAAAATCTTATTTTCTCTAGCATCCATAAGGGATATTGGGGAGACTTAGTACGATGGGGTATAGACTGGGTCCAAAGGAGCCGTTGCACTTTAAAATTTCTTCACTGGGTGTGCTGGCTCCTCCCCTCCATGCCCCCTCCCACAGGAAGTTTAGAAAAAAAAGTGCCCTTAGGAGTAGATGCACATCTCTGCAGCTCAAGAGAGTTTTCTTCAGTTTATTTTAAATCTTTGTTATTTTTGGTTTGCAGTTTGGGCAACAGCATACCTGCACCGTGGGAGTTAGGGGGCGGTCACCGGCCTTGAGAGGCGTCAGAGCCGCTTCCCCGCTGCAGGACCACCATCCTGAGAAGTTGTGTGCTCACCGGGGGGCACTGTCGCCTTAGCTATCGCAATCGCAGCACTCCGCACACTCCTAACATTTGCCTGAAGGTGACGACAGTGGCGAGTACAAACCGGGTGTCCCGCTAGGGGGGTCCCCCGGTTCAAAGTGCGGCTAACACGCAGAGGAGGCATATACGGGACCCTCCTGGGGGGACCCGCTATAGCCCCCTGTGTAGACTGGCTAGCGGGGGCTTAAACTAGCACTTGTGTGATTTTTTTTTAAGCACTTTAGGAGACATTGCCAGTATAAAAAAAAAAAAAAAACTCTGTAGCTCCAGCTCACACAGCTCCTTCGACACGCTGGAAAACTGGTACAGGGTGTAGCAAAGGGGGAGAGCTGCTATTGTACACAATCTGTGTCCTATGCAGGAGAAGAACAACAAGAAGGAGAAGAGTTCTAATTTGGAAACGATGACTATATAGTATACAAACCTCCAGACTGTACTTATAAATTTCAGCAGAGTAATGTTTCTAAACCTAGGTATCTCACACAGATACATGATGTACCTAAGAGAAAGCACGCATTAAATATTAAGATATTCATTCATCAACTAGATGACACTTAATTTAGGCTGAAGAAGACTTTCTTGCAGTACCTAATGCAGTATCTTCTCTTGTAATATTGGGGTGGCCACTGATGAGTAGCAAATATCGATGATATGATGAGTATTTTTCTGTTTTTTTTTATTAGTCTTCAGGGCTTATAAAAACAAAAAAAGGTTATTTTAAACTATAAAACTACAGAAGTTATACACATGTCCACTTGAGTGGACATCATGCATCTAAAAAATGTCTTTTTATCAAACAGTATTTTAACCGTGAAAGGCTATTTGTTTTGTTTTTGTTGTTGTGTTTTTTTGCAGGACAAAAAAAACAAGGTAATAATGAAAAAAATAAAAACAAAATGTCTGGTATGTTTCCAATTTATTCTTATGCTGCACCTGTATTTTTTTCTCCAGAAGCAAAAAATCCTCTAAGTTGAAAACAATACATTTTGTACGCCTATTTTTGATAATATTCATCCAGAAACAAAAATGTCCTCAATATTTATAACACAAATATTTCCATTTACGTCAGAGTTTGCTTCATATCTAGCTTTTTTCACAAACTGAATTGGACTGCTGTTAATGCTTGGTGTGGAAGTTGAAGAGGACCCTGGGCACAAAAACTGCACGCTGCATTGTGGCACCTGTTAGCATGGTTTGAATCCATAAGCTTTGGCCAGAGATTTCCCACACGGAACCGGATATCAGGGGATGCCTTTGACAAAACCCTGCTGTCATTCAGGGCAATTAAACAGATATTCTTACCTCTCAAGTGCCTGTCCAAGCTGTCACTACGCTCCAGGTCCGGTTGCTGTCTGCGTCTACTGCATAGTGTGGCAGATCTGCAGCCACATGTGACACAGTTTCCTTCCTAAACCAAACATGGGTGCTGCCATGTTTGATCTGGTCATCTGATTCCCGTGAGCCTATCCTCAGCATCCTGCTGTCCAGCTGATCATCCCATCCTTGCACACTGCCTCCTATAAGAATGCTGGGTAAGGACTGCCTAATAGCCAGTGCTATTATTGTCATACCTTGGATGGTTGTTTGCTCTCAGCTGCTTCCAGGTTACCTTGCTCCAGGAGATTCCACTCTGTCCTGAGACCTGAGTTCCATCCAGCTTGCAGCTCTGCCTGGCTCATCTGTATTCCGCTATCGATCTCCAGTAGTCAGTAACCTTGTGCTCATTCATACTGGGACTTCATCAGTGGCTTACACTGCATCTAAAGTCTATTGTTGTGTGCTCACCCATATTGTGACTTCATTAGTGGTTCACACTACATCCGATATTACATCTTGCCATCGATGTTACATTTGCTACAGCATTGCCTCAGTTCCTATGCCTATGTTACTGCATTATCTGTGATACCGATTATCTGAGTCTATTACCTACAGTATCTGTACCATCTTGCGTGCTGAATAAAAATACATTTTATTTTACAATCTCCTCTGTTCTGGTCACGCCTTTGGGCCTACCCTCAAGTACACCACATCCTGGTTAATGTACAAGAACTTAATTAATGCTCCCAGGTTCACATTCCAGTCAGCCCCTATGCCTGAGATCTCCACTGGTCAGATTCAGACCTCAGGCGGGACACCTGTGCTTCAGCGGAGGTAGTGTCTTACTTGGTCTTCCTCTTTGACGTCGCTCCATAGAGCCAACACTAATCAATGCTCAAGCAATGGATGCTTTGAAATCCAATTGATTCTGTCATTGAGTCCAAACATTCGATACAGCAGCCATGTATTTACTGTAAACAAGTCACATCAAGAAAGTGTAAGAACACCTGAACATCCCATCGACTGTTTGCGTGTCTGTGTGGGTACATTGCAAGATAGAATATATATATATATTGGGTCTTTCTTTCGGTCCCACATTTACATGTGAATCCCTTGATGTTCAAGTGGATATGTATAAAATGGGTCGTAAGTTACGTCTCAGGGAATACTTTAAAGATACACAATCAGAAGTTGCAAATAACAAACCATTTATGTTATCTAAACCCAGTAACTTTGATCCGCCTAGTACTAATCCTAGCATTAAAACATTTTTGAGGATGGTAGAGAATGATTTTCTTGATATGTCTAAGTCAACACGCCACTATCAGAACATTTGCCCAGAACAACAGAGAGCTATTAAGTCACTCCAGGCTAATCAGGAGATTGTAATCCGCAGTGCGGATAAGGGTGGTGGTGTGGTTCTATTAGACTATGGGTGATTCCATGAAAAACAGGGACAAAGTACTAAAAAATAAAAAATTTAATATTATTTGTTATTTCAGTTTATTCTGAAGCACAAGATGTTAAATTAAGTGGCAGCACTAATTTTTTTTTACTAAAACACTTTTTTTCACTAGATTAGCTGCATCCACATATCCATGTGTTTCTCAGGCTAGTTGAATAGGATTCTTTCACTTTCATTTATGTGATGTTAGTGTATTAGAATGCTTAATATTTGTAGACACTCCCTTACTAATCTGTGTAAGCCTGAATCTTCAGTGATGGTCCCTAGGACCAGGGGGATGCTGGGAAGTGGGTAGTCCAGTGTGCAGTGTGTCTGGAGTTGGTGATGGGAATAAACAGCACAGCAGTGAACTCACATGTCTCTTGTGTCCTGATGACTGGATTTACAAACATACTAACATAACATGGTATCAGAAGAAGTTTAACTTGGACTGCTAGTGCTCTTAGAGTGAAAGAATCCTGTAAGAAGAAGAAGTCTGTAAGGCTGTGATGGTGTCTGCAAAGCCTGCCGTGTGCTCCTCTCTTCAAACAGTGAGTAACCATGGATAAACTAGCTCCTCCAACCGGCATGCTGATGTCTGGTAACTTGTCTGAAAACTGGAAAAGATTTAAGCAAAGGTTTAATATATATCTTGCTGCATGTGGAGCTGATACAGAGGCTGACAAAACGAAGGCATCCATTTTCCTCCATGTGATAGGAGAGGATGTGCTGGACATTTATAATAGTTTTCAGTTTGATGAGGGGCAGAATATAGTGCTATCTTCTATAATGCAAAAGTTTGAAGATTACTTTGTGCCAAGGAAAAATGTGACATATGAAAGATATAAGTGTTTCACATGTGATCAGAAGTCTGTAGATGGATTTGATCAGTATGTTACAGAGCTGCAATCACTCAATAAAACCTGTGAGTTTGGTGATTTAAAGGATTCACTGATTAGAGATAGAGATGAGCGCCTGAAATTTTTCGGGTTTTGTGTTTTGGTTTTGGGTTCGGTTCCGCGGCCGTGTTTTGGGTTCGAACGCGTTTTGGCAAAACCTCACCGAATTATTTTTGTCGGATTCGGGTGTGTTTTGGATTCGGGTGTTTTTTTCCAAAAACACTAAAAAACAGCTTAAATCATAGAATTTGGGGGTCATTTTGATCCCAAAGTATTATTAACCTCAAAAACCATAATTTACACTCATTTTCAGTCTATTCTGAATACCTCACACCTCACAATATTATTTTTAGTCCTAAAATTTGCACCGAGGTCGCTGTGTGAGTAAGATAAGCGACCCTAGTGGCCGACACAAACACCGGGCCCATCTAGGAGTGGCACTGCAGTGTCACGCAGGATGTCCCTTCCAAAAAACCCTCCCCAAACAGCACATGACGCAAAGAAAAAAAGAGGCGCAATGAGGTAGCTGTGTGAGTAAGATTAGCGACCCTAGTGGCCGACACAAACACCGGGCCCATCTAGGAGTGGCACTGCAGTGTCACGCAGGATGGCCCTTCCAAAAAACCCTCCCCAAACAGCACATGACGCAAAGAAAAAAAGAGGCGCAATGAGGTAGCTGACTGTGTGAGTAAGATTAGCGACCCTAGTGGCCGACACAAACACCGGGCACATCTAGGAGTGGCACTGCAGTGTCAAGCAGGATGTCCCTTCCAAAAAACCCTCCCCAAACAGCACATGACGCAAAGAAAAAAAGAGGCGCAATGAGGTAGCTGTGTGAGTAAGATTAGCGACCCTAGTGGCCGACACAAACACCGGGCCCATCTAGGAGTGGCACTGCAGTGTCACGCAGGATGTCCCTTCCAAAAAACCCTCCCCAATCAGCACATGATGCAAAGAAAAAGAAAAGAAAAAAGAGGTGCAAGATGGAATTATCCTTGGGCCCTCCCACCCACCCTTATGTTGTATAAACAAAACAGGACATGCACACTTTAACCAACCCATCATTTCAGTGACAGGGTCTGCCACACGACTGTGACTGATATGACGGGTTGGTTTGGACCCCCCCCAAAAAAGAAGCAATTAATCTCTCCTTGCACAAACTGGCTCTACAGAGGCAAGATGTCCACCTCATCTTCACCCTCCGATATATCACCGTGTACATCCCCCTCCTCACAGATTATCAATTCGTCCCCACTGGAATCCACCATCTCAGCTCCCTGTGTACTTTGTGGAGGCAATTGCTGCTGGTCAATGTCTCCGCGGAGGAATTGATTATAATTCATTTTAATGAACATCATCTTCTCCACATTTTCTGGATGTAACCTCGTACGCCGATTGCTGACAAGGTGAGCGGCGGCACTAAACACTCTTTCGGAGTACACACTTGTGGGAGGGCAACTTAGGTAGAATAAAGCCAGTTTGTGCAAGGGCCTCCAAATTGCCTCTTTTTCCTGCCAGTATAAGTACGGACTGTGTGACGTGCCTACTTGGATGCGGTCACTCATATAATCCTCCACCATTCTATCAATGTTGAGAGAATCATATGCAGTGACAGTAGACGACATGTCCGTAATCGTTGTCAGGTCCTTCAGTCCGGACCAGATGTCAGCATCAGCAGTCGCTCCAGACTGCCCTGCATCACCGCCAGCGGGTGGGCTCGGAATTCTGAGCCTTTTCCTCGCACCCCCAGTTGCGGGAGAATGTGAAGGAGGAGATGTTGACAGGTCGCGTTCCGCTTGACTTGACAATTTTGTCACCAGCAGGTCTTTCAACCCCAGCAGACCTGTGTCTGCCGGAAAGAGAGATCCAAGGTAGGCTTTAAATCTAGGATCGAGCACGGTGGCCAAAATGTAGTGCTCTGATTTCAACAGATTGACCACCCGTGAATCCTTGTTAAGCGAATTAAGGGCTGCATCCACAAGTCCCACATGCCTAGCGGAATCGCTCCGTGTTAGCTCCTCCTTCAATGCCTCCAGCTTCTTCTGCAAAAGCCTGATGAGGGGAATGACCTGACTCAGGCTGGCAGTGTCTGAACTGACTTCACGTGTGGCAAGTTCAAAGGGCATCAGAACCTTGCACAACGTTGAAATCATTCTCCACTGCACTTGAGACAGGTGCATTCCACCTACTATATCGTGCTCAATTGTATAGGCTTGAATGGCCTTTTGCTGCTCCTCCAACCTCTGAAGCATATAGAGGGTTGAATTCCACCTCGTTACCACTTCTTGCTTCAGATGATGGCAGGGCAGGTTCAGTAGTTTTTGGTGGTGCTCCAGTTTTCTGTACGTGGTGCCTGTACGCCGAAAGTGTCCCGCAATTCTTCTGGCCACCGACAGCATCTCTTGCACGCCCCTGTCGTTTTTTAAAAAATTCTGCACCACCAAATTCAAGGTATGTGCAAAACATGGGACGTGCTGGAATTGGCCCAGATTTAATGCACACACAATATTGCTGGCGTTGTCCGATGCCACAAATCCACAGGAGAGTCCAATTGGGGTAAGCCATTCCGCGATGATCTTCCTCAGTTGCCGTAAGAGGTTTTCAGCTGTGTGCGTATTCTGGAAAGCGGTGATACAAAGCGTAGCCTGCCTAGGAAAGAGTTGGCGTTTGCGAGATGCTGCTACTGGTGCCGCCGCTGCTGTTCTTGCGGCGGGAGTCCATACATCTACCCAGTGGGCTGTCACAGTCATATAGTCCTGACCCTGCCCTGCTCCACTTGTCCACATGTCCGTGGTTAAGTGGACATTGGGTACAGCTGCATTTTTTAGGACACTGGTGACTCTTTTTCTGAGGTCTGTGTACATTTTCGGTATCGCCTGCCTAGAGAAATGGAACCTAGATGGTATTTGGTACCGGGGACACAGTACCTCCAACAAGTCTCTAGTTGGCTCTGCAGTAATGATGGATACCGGAACCACGTTTCTCACCACCCAGGATGCCAAGGCCTCAGTTATCCGCTTTGCAGTAGGATGACTGCTGTGATATTTCATCTTCCTCGCAAAGGACTGTTGAACAGTCAATTGCTTACTGGAAGTAGTACAAGTGGGCTTACGACTTCCCCTCTGGGATGACCATCGACTCCCAGCGGCAACAACAGCAGCGCCAGCAGCAGTAGGCGTTACACGCAAGGATGCATCGGAGGAATCCCAGGCAGGAGAGGACTCGTCAGACTTGCCAGTGACATGGCCTGCAGGACTATTGGCATTCCTGGGGAAGGAGGAAATTGACACTGAGGGAGTTGGTGGGGTGGTTTGCGTGAGCTTGGTTACAAGAGGAAGGGATTTAGTGGTCAGTGGACTGCTTCCGCTGTCACCCAAAGTTTTTGAACTTGTCACTGACTTATTATGAATGCGCTGCAGGTGACGTATAAGGGAGGATGTTCCGAGGTGGTTAACGTCCTTACCCCTACTTATTACAGCTTGACAAAGGGAACACACGGCTTGACACCTGTTGTCCGCATTTCTGGTGAAATACCTCCACACCGAAGAGCTGATTTTTTTGGTATTTTCACCTGGCATGTCAACGGCCATATTCCTCCCACGGACAACAGGTGTCTCCCCGGGTGCCTGACTTAAACAAACCACCTCACCATCAGAATCCTTCTGGTCAATTTCCTCCCCAGCGCCAGCAACACCCATATCCTCCTCATCCTGGTGTACTTCAACACTGACATCTTCAATCTGACTATCAGGAACTGGACTGCGGGTGCTCCTTCCAGCACTTGCAGGGGGCATGCAAATAGTGGAAGGCGCATGCTCTTCACGTCCAGTGTTGGGAAGGTCAGGCATCGCAAACGACACAATTGGACTCTCCTTGTGGATTTGGGATTTCAAAGAACGCACAGTTCTTTGCGGTGCTTTTGCCAGCTTGAGTCTTTTCAGTTTTCTAGCGAGAGGCTGAGTGCTTCCATCCTCATGTGAAGCTGAACCACTAGCCATGAACATAGGCCAGGGCCTCAGCCGTTCCTTGCCACTCCGTGTGGTAAATGGCATATTGGCAAGTTTACGCTTCTCCTCCGACAATTTTATTTTAGGTTTTGGAGTCCTTTTTTTTCTGATATTTGGTGTTTTGGATTTGACATGCTCTGTACTATGACATTGGGCATCGGCCTTGGCAGACGACGTTGCTGGCATTTCATCGTCTCGGCCATGACTAGTGGCAGCAGCTTCAGCACGAGGTGGAAGTGGATCTTGATCTTTCCCTAATTTTGGAACCTCAACTTTTTTGTTCTCCATATTTTATAGGCAGAACTAAAAGGCACCTCAGGTAAACAATGGAGATGGATGGATTGGATACTAGTATACAATTATGGACGGACTGCCACGGTTAGGTGGTATAAAAAAACCACGGTTAGGTGGTATATATTGTAATACAATTATGGATGGACGGACTGCCTGCCGAGTGCCGACACAGAGGTAGCCACAGCCGTGAACTACCGCACTGTACACTGGTTGATAAAGAGATAGTAGTATACTCGTAACAACTAGTATGACTGACTATGACGGTATAAAGAATGAAAAAAAAACCACGGTTAGGTGGTATATATTATAATACAATTATGGATGGACGGACTGCCTGCCGACTGCCGACACAGAGGTAGCCACAGCCGTGAACTACCGCACTGTACACTGGTTGATAAAGAGATAGTAGTATACTCGTAACAACTAGTATGACTGACTATGACGGTATAAAGAATGAAAAAAAAACCACGGTTAGGTGGTATATATTATAATAATACAATTATGGATGGACGGACTGCCTGCCGAGTTCCGACACAGAGGTAGCCACAGCCGTGAACTACCGCACTGTACACTGGTTGATAAAGAGATAGTAGTATACTCGTAACAACTAGTATGACTGACTATGACGGTATAAAGAATGAAAAAAAAACCACGGTTAGGTGGTATATATTGTAATACAATTATGGATGGACGGACTGCCTGCCGAGTTCCGACACAGAGGTAGCCACAGCCGTGAACTACCGCACTGTACACTGGTTGATAAAGAGATAGTAGTATACTCGTAACAACTAGTATGACTGACTATGACGGTATAAAGAATGAAAAAAAAACCACGGTTAGGTGGTATATATTATAATACAATTATGGATGGACGGACTGCCTGCCGACTGCCGACACAGAGGTAGCCACAGCCGTGAACTACCGCACTGTACACTGGTTGATAAAGAGATAGTAGTATACTCGTAACAACTAGTATGACACTATGACGGTATAAAGAATGAAAAAAAAACCACGGTTAGGTGGTATATATTATAATAATACAATTATGGATGGACGGACTGCCTGCCGAGTTCCGACACAGAGGTAGCCACAGCCGTGAACTACCGCACTGTACACTGGTTGATAAAGAGATAGTAGTATACTCGTAACAACTAGTATGACTGACTATGACGGTATAAAGAATGAAAAAAAAACCACGGTTAGGTGGTATATATTATAATACAATTATGGATGGACGGACTGCCTGCCGACTGCCGACACAGAGGTAGCCACAGCCGTGAACTACCGCACTGTACACTGGTTGATAAAGAGATAGTAGTATACTCGTAACAACTAGTATGACACTATGACGGTATAAAGAATGAAAAAAAAACCACGGTTAGGTGGTATATATTATAATAATACAATTATGGATGGACGGACTGCCTGCCGAGTTCCGACACAGAGGTAGCCACAGCCGTGAACTACCGCACTGTACACTGGTTGATAAAGAGATAGTAGTATACTCGTAACAACTAGTATGACTGACTATGACGGTATAAAGAATGAAAAAAAAACCACGGTTAGGTGGTATATATTGTAATACAATTATGGATGGACGGACTGCCTGCCGAGTTCCGACACAGAGGTAGCCACAGCCGTGAACTACCGCACTGTACACTGGTTGATAAAGAGATAGTAGTATACTCGTAACAACTAGTATGACTGACTATGACGGTATAAAGAATGAAAAAAAAACCACGGTTAGGTGGTATATATTGTAATACAATTATGGATGGACGGACTGCCTGCCGAGTTCCGACACAGAGGTAGCCACAGCCGTGAACTACCGCACTGTACACTGGTTGATAAAGAGATAGTAGTATACTCGTAACAACTAGTATGACTGACTATGACGGTATAAAGAATGAAAAAAAAACCACGGTTAGGTGGTATATATTATAATACAATTATGGATGGACGGACTGCCTGCCGACTGCCGACACAGAGGTAGCCACAGCCGTGAACTACCGCACTGTACACTGGTTGATAAAGAGATAGTAGTATACTCGTAACAACTAGTATGACACTATGACGGTATAAAGAATGAAAAAAAAACCACGGTTAGGTGGTATATATTATAATACAATTATGGATGGACGGACTGCCTGCCGACTGCCGACACAGAGGTAGCCACAGCCGTGAACTACCGCACTGTACACTGGTTGATAAAGAGATAGTAGTATACTCGTAACAACTAGTATGACACTATGACGGTATAAAGAATGAAAAAAAAACCACGGTTAGGTGGTATATATTATAATAATACAATTATGGATGGACGGACTGCCTGCCGACTGCCGACACAGAGGTAGCCACAGCCGTGAACTACCGCACTGTACACTGGTTGATAAAGAGATAGTAGTATACTCGTAACAACTAGTATGACTATGACGACGGTATAAAGAAAGAAAAAAAAATACCACGGTTAGGTGGTATATAATTATACAATTATGGATGGACGGACTGCCTGCCGAGTGCCGACTGCCGACACAGAGGTAGCCACAGCCATGAACTACCGCACTGTACTGTGTCTGCTGCTAATATAGACTGGTTGATAAAGAGATAGTATACAACAATATACTACTATACTGGTGGTCAGGCACTGGTCACCACTAGTCACACTGGCAGTGGCACTCCTGCAGCAAAAGTGTGCACTGTTTAATTTTAAATTAATATAATATTATGTACTCCTGGCTCCTGCTATAACAACCTGCAGTGCTCCCCAGTCTCCCCCACAATTATTATAAGCTTTTATACATTGATGTGCAGCACACTGGGCTGAGCTGAGTGCACACAGACTGAGTCACACTGTGTGACTGCTGTGTATCGTTTTTTTCAGGCAGAGAACGGATATAGCAGAGAACGGATATATTAAATAAAAGTTAACTTAACAACAACTGCACTGGTCACTGTGGTAAACTCTGTCTGCACAATCTCTCTCTCTCTCTCTCTCTTCTAATCTATTCTAATGGAGAGGACGCCAGCCACGTCCTCTCCCTATCAATCTCAATGCACGTGTGAAAATGGCGGCGACGCGCGGCTCCTTATATAGAATCCGAGTCTCGCGAGAATCCGACAGCGTCATGATGACGTTCGGGCGCGCTCGGGTTAACCGAGCAAGGCGGGAAGATCCGAGTCGCTCGGACCCGTGAAAAAAAAAGTGAAGTTCGTGCGGGTTCGGATTCAAAGAAACCGAACCCGCTCATCTCTAATTAGAGATCGTATTGTCTGTGGAATACCTGGTAATGGACTCAGAGAGAGATTGCTGAGAGAGCAAGACCTAACACTAGAAAAGGCAGTGACTATGTGTAGATCTGCAGAAATAACTAGATTTCAAGCCAAAACGTTACACAAGGAAGCGGATGCTGATGTACATGTAGTGCAGAACACAGCCAAGCAAACCTCCATTCTCAAGAATGAACAGTCTAAGCCACAGTCTAATAAGGAAATGTGTAGTAGATGTGGAAATGCTCACAATCCTAAAATGTGCCCTGCTTATGGTAAAACCTGCATGAAATGTGGTAGACTTAATCACTTTGCCAAATGCTGTAAAATGAAAAGGGAAATAACCATAGTGCATGCTGTTAAACAGAGGAATTCTTTGTGGATTGCATTGAACTTTGCAGTGCAGATAAGAAAGAATGGATTGTCCCTTTAACTGTGAACGAAATTGTCATTCCCTTTAAGCTTGATACTGGCGCGCAGGTGAATTTAATATTGTTTCAAGACTATAAGACTTTTAGAGTAAAACCTAAAATTCATCCAGCCAAAGTGAAAGTTACAGGGTACACTGGGGAGGAAATTCCTGTGAAAGGTACATGCTTAGTGACACTGAAATATAAGGGACAACAGTTTAAAACATCTCTACTGATTGTGGATAAAAATGTGCAACCGATTCTAGGATTAAGTTCCTGTGAGAAACTAAGCTTGCTAAAGAAAGTTTTTATGGTGACATCACAAGTAGAAGATGACTGCAACTCGATGTTTACAGAATACAGAGACTTGTTTGAAGGTCTTGGTTGTTTGCCTGGAGAGCATAAAATAAATACAGACACGAAAGTGTCTTCAATGATACACCCCTGTAGAAAAGTGCCGTTTGCGCTGAGAGAAAAACTGAAACAAGAGTTAAATCGCATAGAAGCCTTGGGTGTGATACAGAAAGTTGATGAGCCTACTGAATGGGTAAGCTCCTTAGTAATTGTTGAAAAGAAAAATGGACAACTCAAAATATGTTTAGACCCCAGAGATTTAAACAAAGCTATTAAACGAGAACATTTCAAACTACCAACCAGAGATGAAATCATGTCGCAATTTGCGGGAGCAATATGGTTCAGTAAATTGTACGCATCTTCAGGATTCTGGCAAATGAAGCTAGATGAGGCCAGCTCAAAGCTTTGTACATTTAATACACCAGAAGATCGATACAGATTTCTTCGACTACCATATGGAATATTGTCTGCTCCAGAAGTATATCACAAAAAGATACACATGATTTTTGAATATATTCCAGGTGTTGAAACAATGATGGATGACATTATTGTCTGGGGATCTACAAAGGAAGAACATGATTCTAGATTGAGTAATGGAACTTGTCAAGAAAGTGAATCTAAAGCTAAACAAGGACAAATGTGAATTTGGCGTGAATACACTTACCTTTATGGGCGACGTGGTCTCGGATCAAGGTGTAAAACCAGACCCAAGAAAAATATCAGCCATAGTGAACATGGAACGTCCTAACAACAAAGACGACGTCAGAAGATTCTTAGGAATGATTACTTACTTAGGAAAGTTTTTTTCTCAACTCTCTGAACGAACAGCCTCTCTTAGATGGTTGTTGGACAAAGATAACGAGTGGATGTGGTCACATGAACAAGAGGAAAGTTGGCAAAACTTGAAATAGATCATTACAGAGCAACCAGTGTTCAAATTCTTTGATCCTGCAAAAAGAATAAGAATTTCAGCAGATGCTTCGCAATTTGGCCTAGGCTCAGTGCTGTTACAAGAACATGAGGATACATGGCAACCAGTAATCTATGCATCAAGAGCACTGACAAGTGCTGAAACAAGGTATGCTCAGATAGAAAAAGAACTTCTAGCGATCACATATGCATGTGAGCGATTTCATCAGTTTGTGTATGGTCAAACATTTACAGTGGAAACTAACCACAAGCCATTGGTAGCTATCATGACTAAATCATTACATGACTGTCCCATGAGAATTCAACAAATGCTTATCAGACTACAGAAATATGATGTACACTTGCTGTACTTTCCCAGCAAATACATGTACATTGCTGATACACTTTCTCGTGCTGTGGACAAAAGTGAAGGTTCCAAAAGTCTGATGGATGAAGAGATAGAAGCCTATGTTAATTTGATCGTAGCTTCTCTACCAGTGTCTCTTGCAAGACAAGAACAGATTAGGAAAGAGACTGAGACAGATGACACAATGAAAGTGTTGAAATATATCATTCTGAAAGGTTGGCCAGCAGAAAAAACATGCATGCCCGCAGTCTATCCATGATTATTGGATGTACCGCAGTGACCTTACAGTTGTCGATGGTATGAGTTACAAAGGCAATAGGTTTGTCATACCTGCACGACTAAGAAAAACTATGCTGTGCAAGATACATGAAGGCCACTTAAGAGAAGAAAAATGTAAGCGGAGAGCCCGTGAAGTTATGTATTGGCCAAGAATTAACCAAGACATAGCACAGACTACAGCTACAGTACATGTGAATTATGTCTTACGTATAGACCGAAACAACAAGTAGAGCCACTGAGTCCTCACGCAGTGCCATAGAGACCGTACCAGAAAGTTGGCGCATATTTGTTTGATTGTAATGGGAAAACGTACATTGTCATGACTGATTATTACTCTAACTACCCTGAGGTGAAGACACTACATATAACTACTAGTATAGCCGTAATCAATTGCATGAAGTCAATCTTTGCAAGGCATGGTGTTCCTATGGAAGTGTTCACTGACAATGGTC
The DNA here is from genome assembly GCF_028390025.1 of Pseudophryne corroboree. NCBI lineage: Eukaryota > Metazoa > Chordata > Amphibia > Anura > Myobatrachidae > Pseudophryne > Pseudophryne corroboree. The sequence continues at coordinate 232,126,437 of NC_086453.1, forward strand.
CTCAGTTTTCCAGTGCTGAATTTTTGACAATTTGCTGATGAGTGGGTATTTGTTCAAACTACGTCAAGTCCCCACTATCCACGCTCAAATGGGTTGGTGGAAAGTTCAGTAAAAACTGTAAAGAGTCTCATGAAAAAAGCTCAAGAAGGTAAAGAAGATTTCTACAAAAGTCTTTTAATCTACCGCAGTACACCTTTACAGAATGGACTTTCTCCTGCACAAATGCTGATGGGAAGGATTAGAGCAAATCTCCCGATACATGATGAACTGCTTAATACACATAACTCAGCGTTGGTCAGACTGAGTAAGGAACGTCAACAAGCGAAACAGAAACTGTTCCATGACAGACGAACAAAAAGCTTATCTGATCTAAAATCGGGTGACCAAGTCAGTCTCAGAGATCACGAGAAAGGTATTTAGGTGCAGAAAGGTATTGTGCAAGCACAAGTAGCACCAAGATCTTATACTATACGTACAGAGCGTGGAACGGAAGTAAGAAGAAATCGGGTTGATTTAAGATCTCAACCTAACCATAATGAAGACAACATGACTGAAGAATACCCTTCATCTGACATGTATGATGATCCTGATAATGGTATACCAACCACGATTCTAGAAAGGTCCAACATGGTCGATGAAACACAGACTGTGTATGAAAGACCCAAAAGGGAAATACGCAGACCTGAGAGACTCATTGAAACGTATTAGATGATGTTCTTAATATGACGTTGTTAATTGTTGCATTTAAGCGTATAGGGTTTATCTTTAAAGAAAAGAGGATGTGATGTTAGTGTATTAGAATGCTTAATATTTGTAGACACTCCCTTACTAATCTGTGTAAGCCTGAATCTTCAGTGATAGTCCCTAGGACCAGGGGGATGCTGGGAAGTGGGTGGTCCAGTGTGCAGTGTGTCTGGAGTTGGTGATGGGAATAAACAGCACAGCAGTGAACTCACATGTCTCTGTGTCCTGATGACTGGATTTACAAACATACTAACAAAACAATTTAGAAGTAAACATTTTTTACATTTGAACATGTTAGCAGTAAAGCAATGTATTCATTTATATTTTATGTTTAGGAATAATTGAAAACTACATCCGAATACCTTTTTGATTTTGCATAATATTAGGTTTCCTAAACCTACTGTTAGCATGTAACCTGAGTTACCAAAACATGGAATTGTTTTTTTTTATAAGGGTAAATAATAATACTGCTAGTTTATACTTGTTTTTATATACATTTGTCATGCATATTACTCAACTCTATAATAAAGAAACATTTTTTTAGTGTAAGATAAATATGAATTAACTGGATTAGTATTAACTTTAGATAGAACACTAGAAGAAGTACCGGAGTCTGTTAATGAAGTAAATATATGGTCAGATGGTCCCAGCTCGCAATTTAAGAACAGATTCATTGTTGCAAGCTTGGAAGTACTAGAAAAAAAGCACAGTAAAAGGATCAACTGGAATTACTTTTCAACGTCGCATGGAAAAGGGCCTGTAGATGGTATTGGAGGTGCAACTAAATGCCAGGTTAGAAACTCTGTTCTGCAAAGGCACAATGTTGTATTTAATTCAAGCCAATTTGTACGTGCATCTGAGAAAGTCTCTGCTGTGAAAGTTGTTGAAATGACTGCAGATGAGATCAAGAGCAGAAATGAGGAAATGCATTTGAAGACAATATTTGATAATGCACTTTCTTTTCCTGGAATTTCTAAAGTCCATTGCCTGCGTTTAGAAGAGTTTGAACCCGAAGGCTACATGTTAACAAAATATGCTAAGTCTGTGAACAAGAGGTCCATGAATAACTTTTACAAGGAAGTGTACGGGTCTTCTCCATCAAAAGATGAAGCCCAAGTTCAAGAACCAGATAGACCCAGGGTTGAAGAAATCAAACCTGTAACGTATGTTCTTGTTAAGTTTGATGGAGAGCGCAAAACATCATATCGATATGTTGCTGTCTGCCAGAGTGAATTGGAAGATGATGGTGAGGTCAAGATCATGTGTCTGAAGCTGGTTGGCAAAAGTGGCATGCGTTTTAAAGTGGATGATTCTGATGTATCATATGTGTCATATGATCATATCCTGTATCTTTTACCAACTCCAAGGCTAGTAATGCAAGGAAATAGAATGGTGTATGATTTTGATACAGAAATTGATGTGTATCAAAAGACCTAGGACCCAGAGAATGCACTACCATCAACATTTTTGCCTCATGTAACCTGAGTTACCATACCCTGTAACCTGAGTTACCAAGAATTTTTGTTATAAATAATTAATTTCTTATCATAAACATGTGTAATGTGTTATATCATCATCATCTATGATTTAGTGGCTTTTTCTTAAATAAATTGTAGCAACTTCACACCTCAATTAGAGCAGAAATATGACATTATATGATCTTAAAAAAAATCTGTGTGTCTTTTTAGTGTAACCTGAGTTACCATACAAAAACAAAATGTGTATTAATTTATGTGCAATTTTTTTTAATTGTTTGAACAATTAGAAATAAAGAAGAATGTATTATTAGTAGGCTAATCATTATTTAGTACTCCTCAGCATATTTTATGTGGTAAAAATATTGGTTTAACGTCAACTTAGAGTGTCACTTGTAACCTGAGTTACCATGGAATCACCCCTATCAATACTACGATGATGACAAAGTCCCTGCTGGCTGACGAGCAAACATACAAGAAAATGATGTATAATCCTATGCATGATATTAAAAACACAGTAGATAAATTGCTAAATATGGGTTTGTCAAGTGGCTGGTTGGATGAACAGCTGGTCTCCTTACTGACGGTTGACCACCCGGTGTGCCCCATTCTGTACTGTATTCCTAAGATCCACAAGTCACTTGAGAGACCCCCAGGTCATCCGATAGTGTCAGCAGAGAGGTCAGTTTTGCAGCCACTTGCAAAATATATAGATTTTCTATTACAACCCCTTGTGGTACGGAGTAAAAGCTACATACGAAACACTGGGGATTTTTTAAGTAAACTCAAGGAGATCAATTTGTCAGCGCAGGATTGTACATTTGCAACAATGGATGTCTCATGCTTGTATACCGTGATACCCCATGAGGCAGGGGTAGAGGCTGTACGACAGGAGAGAGTGAATTTTGATTCTGAATTTGTTGGTCCACCTATTGAATATGTGTGTGAGATGATTATGACCAGTCTCACTTTAAACCATTTTCAATATGGTGAATCCTTCTATGTGCAGGGTGCTGGGACCGCCATGGGTTCAAATTTGGCGCTGGTGTATGCTAACATCTACATGGCGCAGTATGAAGAGAGATACATTTATCCCATGTTCGGCCCCAGCATTCTGCACTATCATTTCATAGGTGATATATTTATCATCTGGGGGAACATCAAAGAGAGTTTTTTGGAAATGGTGAATACATTGAATAGTTTGGAAAGTCCCATTCGTTTCACACACAATGTACAATCCGACCAGATTGAATTCCTTGATGTACTGTATCTATTTTTAGAAGAGATAACTTACTTGGTACAACTTTGTTTCGCAAAGACACCGATAGAAATACGGTGTTACATTCTACAAGTCCCCATCCCAAACCCCTTAAGGATGGACTCCCTATTTCCCAGTTTTTGCGTGTACTCAGGAATAATACGCAAGGTGAATTAGCTGATGTTCAGCTTTGTGAAATGGCAGAGAGATTCAAACAGAGAGGATATGCACCTGGGATGATTAAAAGGGCACTCAGAAGAGCGAGACATATTTCTGTACAGGGACAACGGGAGAAAACGTCCAAAACTATAAACAGGATGGTCATCACTACGCAGTATGATGTATATGCGCCAGCTTTCTCACGGGCAGTTAAGAAAAATTGGTCAATAGTTGGCACGGATAAGGCACTGAAACACACTGGTAGTAAGCCTCTAATCTCATATTCACGGGAGACTAATTTGAAGCAGTTATTAATGCAACCCACTAAAAATTTCAACATCAATGCACAACGGACATGGCTTAATGTGAGCAAGCTAGGATGCTATCGCTGCCTGTGGTGCACGACGTGTAATGGTATGTTAACTGGTAAAACATTCCCTCATCCTCATACAGGAAAGAAAATCCACATTAAACCTCATGTTTCGTGCATGACAACTTACCTCATTTACATCTTGGTGTGCCCATGCGGGCTTTATTAGGTTGGTAAGACCACTACAACATTCCAAGAAAGGATGGCCAACCACCGCCTATCTATTAGGCAAGCCTAGACAAATAATTAAGTAATTTAAGGTTTAAGGGATTTAAGAGTGGCACCCAGAGATTGTTTTGTGGATGGCTTTTGGCAGCGATGATGGTCTGTAACATGGTGCAGGAGTCTAGAACGGTCACTAGATGACCGACGTCGGCAGACTGATAAGTTTTGACTTTTTCTACTACATTGCATTGATGTTTGAAATTTTCTTGAAATAAGATAGCACCTCAATGTGCTTATAACAAGATTGACATTTGTATTTCAATTTTCATCTATGCCATCAGCATGGATTTTTAAAGTGCTTTTTTTGGAGATTAATAAAATTAAGAATTGTTTGCTATATACATGAGTGCCCTTTTCCTGCAAAATATGTACACTGGACCTTGGAAGGAACAGATTAAAGAGAGCACTGCATTCATATGAATATGGAGTATGCATTTGTCTACAGACTAATATATTATATATATATATATATATATATATATATATATATATATATATTCCAAAAAGAGGCCGGCACCTCCATTAAATGCAAAAAAAGTTATAGATGATTAATAAGATATAGTACAAAAGTACATGTACAAAAAGTGCAGCAGAGGCATGATAGAGGATATCAGACATACGCACATGGGGTATCTGACAGCTAACACGCACCTACAACAGCAATATGATGTAAATAGCATGTCACTGGCCTAGACTGAGGGTGTTGTGAACTCGGGGATTCTTCCGATGGTTGGGAAGAGGAACCACAACTGAGTTGGAAAAGGGGAGGCCTAATATAGGATTTCCTCATACAGGACGCTGACAGTGGAGTTTGATGAAATATTGAAGAGCTTTATTGCAGGGAAAAACAACTTAAAGTCAAATGCCAAAAAGGGATAAATGAGGGAAATGTCCAGACCCACTGAAGGGTTTTGTGAGCAGTATTAGGGATGCTGGTAATTGAAGAAACTGTGGGTGATGTTTACAAGTCACTGATAACTTGAGGAACTTATAAATGATGATTAAAGGCACAGATGGTTGAAGAACTTGTGAGCGGTGACAGAGACGCTGATGATGTGAAGAACTGAAGTGCAAGGGTTTAAGACGCTGTTTGATTTGTAGAACTTGTGAACGGTGACTGAGACGCTGGTGATGTGAGGAACTGAAGTGCAGGGGTTTTAGACGCTGTTGATTTGTAGAACTTGAGAACGGAGACTGAGACGCTGATGATGTGGGGAACTGAAGTGCAGGGGTTTAAGACGCTGTTGATTTGTAGAACTTGAGAACGGAGACTGAGACGCTGATGATGTGAGGAACTGAATTGCAGGGGATTAAGACGCTGTTGATTCGCAGAACTTGAGAACGGTGATTTAGGCCCGCAGCCACGCTGATTCCTAGGAGCACTGGTGACTGGAACGCAGAGAGATATACAGGCCGCTGAATACACTGGAACCAGCGCAGCGAACTGGCAGCTGGAAATGCCGGAGACACTGGAGTACAACTGCAGAGATCCTTGCCGGGAACAAGAGCGCTGGCATCTACGTCGGGGAAAGACGATACTCGGGCACTGAAGCTCTGTCCGGCGTCTGACTTTGAATCTCCCGCCAGCGCTGGATTGGCGGAGCAGTCTGATGACGTCATCTGCCCCCCGTCCATGTGATGCTGGGTGTCATGGCGGCGCCCATGCCCCGGAGAACCGCCGGGAGCCGCGCCAGCCAGACGCCGGAGCCCGTGGCCCACCGAAGGCAAAGGCCGCAACACCGACCAGCAGACACGCAGGGGTAAGCGCGGCGAACGCCGCCTCTGGTGTGTGACATAGCATGTCTCTGCAAGCTGATAAGTCAACAGCCGTTTCGGTGCTCGTATGGCACCTTCATCCTGGATAACCAGCATGTGTCCCAGGCGTACCATTTAAACCCAGCTAATGAAATGAATAAGACTCAACTGCAGTGGCACCACCCACAGCTCAGACACATCCAGCAATGTTGTAGCCGCCGGGACAGGAAGCGCCAACGCAGGACCTACATTCCACTCCCGGCCAATCACGGCAGCCACCAGCAGCGCCCATAGGCGGAAGTGATGCAAAAGCCCACATCCGCCCGGACCCAGCTTCACGTTGCAGGAAGCATCTGGCGGTAACCCTGGTAACCAGCGCGGGGAAACAAACAGTGCCCTTAGAGTTCCCATAGCAATGGCACAAACAGCACACAAATCGGTGTGCATCTGTGCCATATAAGCGAAACTGGGCATCTGAATACCATCAAAAATACATATAAAGTAAACAAAAAAGCACGACACACACAAAAACAACAACAAGAACAAATCCCAAGATACGGAGCATACGGAATCAATAGGTTATAAGGAACACATAGTAGAGAGAGAGTTCAGAAAAAAGGGGTTAATCACAAAAAGCAACCAAAAGAAAAATCTTCATTAAGCCCATCAGGTGAAACAGAATGTAAGCGGGGTATCCACTGGGCTTCACGCTGTAACAATAACTTATTTCGGTCACCACCGTGCCTCAGAGGGTGAATGCAGTCTATTGGCATACATTTTTTAATCCTGAAGTGCAGTGGCGTAAGTTCGTCACAGTTGCCCGGAGGCAAGTTCATACCAGTTGCCCCCCCCCCCCCCCCTTATATTTAGATAAATATAGATATGTGTGTGTATGTGTGTGTGTATAGAGTGCTCTGAATTTTTTTTTTATATACTGTGTATATATACATTTCATTGTCTTTTATTTTAAATCACACATTTCTTAGCAGTCATACCCAGAATTAGAACCCACTGACAGCAGACACTTTGCTGATGGAGTTATTTGCTCCAGTACAGGAAGCATGAGAATTGTAACTATATGAAGTTATGTGTAATTGTCAGAGAAGTAACTTCATATAGTGAAAAGATAGCGGCAGCCATCAATTAACTTACTTCAATGGTGTCACAGAATGGGGGGAGAAGAGCCCCCCTTCAGAGCAGGAGCCCGGCGGCAGATGACTCCGTTGCCTCCCAGAGTTCTGCCTCTGCTGAAGTGTATGCCCTTGTGACACAAAGTGTCTTGCCACCGGTCGGGTGCTTAAATCCAATTTGGTATATGCTTTTTTGATAGAGGAACGATGCATGGCAATCCTCTCTTTTAAGGATCGAATTGTCTTACCTACATACAGTAGGTTACAGGGACATCTTATCATATAGACCACATATTGGCTATCACAGTCCAAATGATGACGTATTTGATATTTCTTATTGCTCTGGTCCAAAAAAAAAAAGTCACCCAGAATCAAAAATTTACAGTTGGTACACCCATGGCATCTGAATACCCCCATTTTTGGCTGCAACCAAGTTTTGGATTTAATCGGACCGATATCCAATGCAGCTACAATATCTTTGATATTGGTGCTTCTCTTGTAGCAGAACATGGGTTTATCTCTGCAAATTTCACCCGACATCCGATTGAATAATGTGCCAATGCCAAAGAATGGTATCACATATGTGGCGTGAGGCTGTTGAATATGTGGAGGTAAAAATCATACGCTCAGGTTTTATCACTTTGCCTTTCTCGCTCAGAGTGTCCATCCGTGGAATACTCACACATTTGTCAATGGCCGCATCGATCTCATTCTGCATGTACCCCCTTTGAAGAAAGTGGGTCCCCATCTCACAAAGCGCTTGTGGCAGCTCATCCACATTTGAGGTAACCCTCACAACTCATAACAGTTGCGAGAAAGGAAGTCCACGTTTTAACGGAGCCGGATGAAAACTATCCACCCGCAGAAGTGTGTTTTTATCGGTTGCCTTTTTGAATAACCTAGTTAACAGTTTACTACCATCCCTCTGTACACAGACATTAAGGTAATTCACTGTAGTCACACTAAAAGATAATGTAAAACGAATTTTGGTATCCAGACTGTTAAGAGAGTCTATGAACTTGGTCAGGAGTTCTTCACCGCCAGTCCACACCATAAAGAGGTAATCAATGTAGCGTACATAAAAAAAATATAAACCCAGAAAAAAAGTGGATCAGCCATAATGTGTTGTAATTTATAAAGATGCATATATAGATTGGCATACGATGGGGCCATATTAGACCCCATCGCAGTACCACAAAGCTGTAACTAATATGAATTTTCAAACAGAAAATAGTTTTTACGCAATACAAACAGTAGCAAAATTAATTCAACACTAGGACCCCTATAGTGTGGACTGGCGTCTACCAAACTCCTGACTGCTTCAACACCACCTTCGTGGTCTATGTTGGTATATAAACTTGTTATGTCAAGAGTGACTAGAAGACTATTCAAAGGTAAAGGATCCAATTTTTCCAATTTATTGATAAAGTCAGTGGTATCTTTCAAATAGTATTGTGTGCTCTGTACCACTGGTTGTAATCAGAAATCTATATACTGGGAAAGGGGTTTGCACAAGGAGCCACAGGAAGAAATTATTGGACTACCAGGTGGGTTGACCAAAGTCTTGTGTATCTTGGGCAAAACATAGATAAGAGGCGCTCTAGGATGTGTTTGGGTAAGGAATTGGGCTGTAGGTTCATCTATCCAATTATTGAGAACACCTAGATTTATAACCGCGTCAATCTCTTTTTTATAGGAATAAGTAGGATCATAGGTCAAAGACCTGTAGCATTTCGTGTCAGACAACTGTCTAGTAATCTCTTGTATATAGTCAATCCTATTCAAGACGACAATACCACCCCCCTTAGAGGGGCGTATAACAATGTTGGTATTATTCTTTTTTATAACATAAGCGCTACATTTTCATCCTTGGATAAATTATAATAAGAAATTTTCTGTCTTTCAATATACGGTAGAGTATTCCTTTTCACAAGATTCACAAACGTCTCAATGGCCGCATTTGTACTTGGAGGATCAAAAGTACTCTTAGGTTTGAAACCTCCATGTATATCAAGAGGTTTAATCTGCTTGGCAAAAAAATCCTTAGGTCTCAAGGACCTTTGAAATCGATATAATTCAATCTCAAAATCAAATACTGATTGTCTGTGAGTCCTGACAAAAGATAAACCCTTCGAAAGAACAGACATCTCCATGTCGGTAGGCATATAACTTGACAAATTGGATACAACTACTTCCTCCTGTAATTGCCTGTCTGTTTTGGATTTTTATTTAGCTTCTTCCCTCCCCTCTTGCAGCGCCTCTTCCCCCTTTGTACCTGCTCCTTGTGACGGAGCCCCTCTGAAAAATAGAATTGGATGAGGCTTGTGCTTGCGAATGGTCAGAATCGCTGGCTGACGTATGCGTCTCAATATCAGAGAAGGGTCTCTATGTAGTTCCTTCTAGTCCTAGCTTCTGTACGCCAGCCAGTACGGAAATCACTACCATGTAGCCAACCATACACCCTTGATTCCTTATAATCGTCCTTAACTTTTTTTTATATTTATTTTTCTTAAAAGCCAACAGGTCAGTGTGAAATAGTTCAATAGAACTCTCAAGTCTGGTTAACCAATCTACTGACTTATCAGAACGTAAACTCTCCAAACCAGTATTCTCACATTCCACAATTTCCTTATCCGAAATATCCAAATTTGAATTAACCTGCTCGATTACAAGAACCATAAACTGTAACGAACAGTCATTTAAAATCTGACACCACTGTTTGCAGAACGAAATATTGGATCTGCCCACAGTGGGTTGATTCCTGATACGAAACCCCCTAGGGATGATTTAAAAAAAAAAAAAAAATTTATAATAGTATTGCGACAATGTTAAACCATGTAAATGCAATTCAACCCTTCTTTTCTTTAACTTCAATAAATCAGAGACTATTTCGGAGGGGCTATCCACATCAAATGCAAGGGAGGTTGTATCTTGGAACAACATTTTTGAGATGTCCTTATCAGCAAAGCGTTTAATTTGTGTAAGCTCATCAGAGATGGTTTTGGATGTATCCATATCCGATTAATGCTCCGATTCTCAGGAAAAAAAAGAAAAGAAAAAGAAAACATGTAAACTCCACACAGTTTAAAACCGCTTTCAGTAAAAGCTGTTCAGGTGCTGGTTATATATGCACACACATATACACGAAAAAAGGGCACTTTTTTCATATTTTTTTATCGGTTTCTGTCCCGCTATTTAAGGAGCACCATGTTTATAGTAGGAGAATGCAATTGGTTTTTTCCCCCGACATATATATAATAATTTTACACACACACACACACACACACACACACACACACACACACACACACACACACACACACACACTCTCTCTCTCTTTAGGAAACACTGCAAGAACAGGAAAGTCCCCTCAGCAGCTCAGTGCATCTACTGCAGCAGCAACCTTCCTTCTCACTCCCTCTTCCCTATGGCAGGACATATCACAAGAGTTCATGCAAGGATAAAGAGATAATCACAACTAAAACACTTTCCTCCTCCTTCTGTGCATTATCTAAACATAATTGGACCACATACTGCTAAGTTCACAGGTTGTTTGGACCGGCATTAGTTGTGTAAATCAGCTGCATAGTCTACTTAATGCAATGCTTAGCTTACTGCTGTTTGCCATTGTACCACATATGCCACCACATATGCCAGCCATAGATGGCAATAGCGATACCATCCCCATTGCCAACAATGGGGACCCTGCAACAGCCTTTCCTGCATCAGTTAAGCCTTCCAGGCATTGTTGAGTCTCCGCTGGGTGTGAGTGCCATGCGTAGACTGGCCGATGCACGTGCCCCTGCGGCCCACATTGGCAGTGTGCCAGCAAGAGGGCTGGGGATGCCGCTGTGGGAGGGGGGGGGGGGGAGTTGTTGAAGAAGGGGATTTCCCTAGTGTACGTGTGCGCGCTTGTGTCACACGCATACTAGAGAAGTGTTTGAGTAACCTACCAGTAGGTTTTTGGACTTCCTGTAGGTCACCTGCACTTTCACACCAGCAGCCCACCATTCCACAAGTAGGGGGCTGCAAGTGCAACTTACGTGATACATTAAATTCCACTTTGCTCATTTAGGGCGGGATGTACTAATGTATATCGTCACCCATCACAACGATGTTAATTGCATATGTGCTAACATATGCAATTAGTATCACATTGCGATGACAGAGGCCCCCTGCGATATCTGTGAGAGGGTTGGCGGGGATCTCTGTCACCTCCCAGCCCTGGGGGGTGATGTCTGTAGTCAGTCCCGGGATCCTTCTCCTCCCTGCAGCCGGAAGGCCAACTGGCAGTGTTGCGGGGGAGGAGGAGGTTGGGGGACCGGGAAGCACGCCGGGAGACTGACAACATGCAGATGAGGGGGTCAGCGTGAGTAGCATGGGGCAATGGGATGTGGTAAGAAGCCCATAGGCTTCTATAGGGTATCACCATAAAAGCTGGCGATACCCTCCGCATCAGTAAGCAGGGTTTTTACCGCATTTTTCCTTTACTACATCCCGCCCTTAGCATGAGCAGTAATACACAGCAGATGCTGGAACCCAAGAGTTAGACTTCTGTCCAATACTAAATGACGCCCTTATGGGCCAGGCAATGTATTTGGTAATAGTGTTACAGGACAGTTGGAGACATGCAGTCATTTGAATTAATCATTGATAAAGTCAGTAGTCAGCTGACAAGTTAATATGGTTAGTTAACAAGCATCTGGGCCTCAGAACAATGACATCTATGTATGTGGCAGAGATTCCAGAAGAGCTGTCTACCTGCAAAATCTTCTGCAATAAAATAACTGGGAGAGTCAGGTATTTTTTTCGGATGTACTACGAATTGCTGGCTGTCGGGATCCCAGCGCCCAGCATGCCGGCACCGGGATCCCGACAGCTGGATTGCCAGCAGTTGGATGAGCGCAAAATAGCCCCTTGCGGGCTCGCCACGCTATTTATTCTTCCTCCAGGGGTGTCGTGGACACCCCAAGAGGGAGAAAAGTTGTCGGTATACCAGTGCCAGTATGTTGAGCGCCGGGATCCCAACAGCTGGTATAACGAGTGCCACCCATTTTGTTCCTATAAAGACAACTACTGTGTTAGACTAAATCATAATGTACTGGAGACAATCAGGTATGACTGTAAATACTGTGTAAAGGCTGCATATAGGGGTCAGTATCCATCAGCTGAATGTCTCATTACCATTGTATAGCTATAATGGGTGCAGGGTGTATGATGCACATGGACCCCTGGGTCAAGAGGGCCCACTCTGAACCCATGGTGGGATGAAACTTGGTGGGATGAATCTCATGATTGGACAGTCAATCTAGAGGGCTATACACTGTTTAGGAGAGACAGACTAAATAAAAAGGGTGGAAGGGTGTGTCTTTACGTAAAGCCGTTTTTAAAACCTAATATATGGGAAGATATTCAGGAGGGGACTGTAGACACTGTTGAGACATTATGGGTAGAAATTGCATGTGGGGAAAAAGGAACAAAAAAGTTAGTATTGGGTGTATGCTATAGGCCGCCTGGTATCAACGCATCTGATGATGAATTGTTACTAAAGCAAATTGAAAAAGCAGCAGGAGTAGGAGACATAGTAGTGATGGGAGATTTTAACTATCCAGAGATAAACTGGAAAAACGATTCATGTGATACTGCTAGGGGCAGTATGTTTTTAAACACACTAAATGATAACTACCTAGTCCAACTAATTGAGGAACCAACTAGGTACAATGCAATCTTAGACCTGGTATTAACAAACAATCAGGATTTGGTATCGGGTATTATAGTAGGGGAACCTATAGGAAACAGCGACCACAATATGGTCACATTCAATATCAGTTTCTACTAACAGCCCTATACTGGCTCAACTAGGACTTTAAACTTTAGCAAAGCAAATTTTGAAAAGATGAGGGTGTTTTTCAGGGATATTGAATGGGAAGGTTTGTTTTTAGGAAAAAATACTACGGAGAAATGGGAGGTACTAAAATTCCTGCTAGCTAAAAATACACTCAAATATATTCCTATGAGTAGCAAAAAAGGGATTAAAAATCATAAACCGATGTGGCTTAACAAAAAGATTAAGGAATTTATGGGCAAGAAAAGGCGAGCATTTAAAAAAATACAAATCTGACGGGGAAGCAGAGTCATTTCAGCACTATAAGGAATGTAACAAAAATTGCAAAAAGGAAATAAGAGCGGCTAAAGTAGAAACTGAAAAACTAGTAGCAAAGGAAAGCAAAGCGAATCCCAAAAAATTCTTTAAATACATTAATAGCAAGAGATTAAAAAAGGAGAGTATAGGCCCTTTGAAAGACAAGTTGGGAGTCTTAAGCAAAAATGATAATGACATAGCGGACACACTAAATGAGTTTTTTTCAACAGTATTCACTAGAGAGGACCCAATTCAGGGACTGACACACAATCTCAATAATGACAATATTACACTGATAGGTACTTATTTAAGCAAGGAAGTAGTCTGTGACCGATTAAAACATTTAAAGATTAATAAATCACCAGGGCCCGATGGTATTCATCCAAGGGTTCTAATGGAGCTTCACTCTGAACTGGCAAAACCGCTATCTTTGATCTTTGAGGATTCAGTTATATCAGGTATGGTTCCCAAAGACTGGCGTATAGCGGAAGTAGTGCCTATATTCAAAAAGGGAAGTAAAGCTGAACCAGGTAATTATAGACCAGTTAGTCTTACATCTATAGTGGGGAAAGTATTGGAAGGTATTCTAAGAGATAGTATTCAGAAGTTCCTTGAAACCAATAAGGTCATTAAAAGGAATCAACATGGGTTTATGAAGGACAGATCCTGTCAAACCAACTTACTTGGCTTTTATGAAACAGTAAGCGCAAACCTAGATCAGGGTAAAGACGTGGATGTAATCTTTTTAGACTTTGCCAAAGCGTTCGATACTGTACCACACATGAGACTTATATACAAGCTACAAGAATCAGGGCTAGGAAGCACAATATGCACTTGGGTCAAAAACTGGTTAGATAATAGGAAGCAGCGCGTTGTGGTTAATGGATCTTTTTCAACTTGGACTGAAGTGCTAAGTGGTGTGCCGCAAGGCTCAGTATTAGGACCGCTATTGTTCAATATTTTCATTAACGACCTAACAGAAGGTCTAGAGAGCATGGTGTAAATTTTTGCAGATGATACCAAATTGTGTAAGGCTATAAATACAGAGGAGGATGCCGAGTCTCTTCAGAACGACTTAGTTAAATTAGAAGCATGGGCAGCCAAATGGAGAATGCGCTTCAACACAGACAAGTGTAAGGTAATGCACTGTGGTAACAAGAACAAAAATTACACCTACCTACTAAATGGGGTAAAATTAGGGGATTCTGTACTGGAAAAGGACTTAGGTGTCCTCATAGATAGCAAGCTAAGCAGTAGTACCCAAAGTAGGACTGCAGCAAAGAAGGCTAATAAGATATTAGCATGCATAAAACGGGGTATTGATGCTAGGGACGAGAGTATTATACTCCCGTTATATAAATCACTAGTGAGGCCACACCTCGAATACTGTGTACAGTTCTGGGCACCGTACTACAAAAAGGATATCCTGGAGCTGGAAAAGGTACAGAGGAGGGCGACCAAACTAATTAAGGGCATGGAGACGATGGAATACAAGGAAAGGCTTGAAAGACTAGGCATGTTTACATTGGAAAAGCGGAGACTAAGAGGGGATATGATCAACATCTACAAATATATAAGGGGACAATACACAGAGCTTGCGCGGGACCTGTTTTTGGTTAGATCAACACAGAGGACTCGTGGACACTCGCTCAGGTTAGAGGAGAGGAGATTCCGCACAATACGTCGTAAAGGCTTTTTCACGGTAAGGACAATACGTGTTTGGAATTCCCTGCCCGAGGGAGTTGTAATGGCGGAATCTGTCAACACCTTTAAAAATGGGTTAGATAAATTCCTATTGGATAAGGATATCCAGGGGTATGGTGCATAGTCATGCATTATAGTTACTATTAATAGGGATAAAATGCAATGGCTGACAGCAGCATCAGTCAGAAATTTTAGTCAAATCATCATGCATAGGACACCACAAATAGGTTGAACTCGATGGACAATTGTCTTTTTTCAACCTCAGATACTATGTTACTATGTTACTATAGTCATACCTACTTTCAGCATTCTCTGGAGTCCCACATCAGCAGGGGCTGTAGAGCAGCAGAAATCACTGAATAAATGATGTGGTGCTCATTTTCCCAGTGATTTGTGCATACTTAGTACAGGAGTCCCCAAGAATAAGGTGCGGGCACCATGTTCCAAGAGACCTGCGCACGCTCAGTAGAGAAATCCCCGGAAATAACATCACAATGTATGACAGCACATAGAGGTGGAACAGTGCGGTAGACTTTTTTTGGGGGGAGGGAGGGGCTCTGTCTATTTTGACAGCCCCGGGCCCCATGATTTCTTATGGCAGCCCTGTTCCCCGGAAATAAGATGCTGGCACCATGTACCAGGTGACCTGAGCATGCGCAGTAGAGGAGTCCCTGGGAATAAGGTGTGGGTCACATATTCCAGGAGACAAGAACACGCGCAGTAGAGGAGTCCCTGGGAATAAGGTGTGGGTCACATATTCCAGGAGACAAGAACACGCGCTGTAGAGGAGTCCCTGGGAATGAGGTCCAAGCACCATGCTCCGGGAGACCTGCGCAGGCGCAGTAGAGAAGTCCTCAGGAATAATGTGTGGGCACCATGTTCCAGGAGACCTGCGCATGCGCAGTAGAGGAGTCCCTGGGAATAAGGTGTGGGTCACATATTCCAGGAGACAAGAACACGCGCAGTAGAGGAGTCCCTGGGAATGAGGTCCAAGCACCATGCTCCGGGAGACCTGCGCAGGCGCAGAAGAGAAGTCCTCAGGAATAAGGTGTGGGCACCATGTTCCAGGAGACCTGTGCATGCGCAGTAGAGGAGTCCCTGGGAATAAGGTGTGGGTCACATATTCCAGGAGACAAGAACACGCGCAGTAGAGAAGTCCTCAGGAATAAGGTGTGGGCACCATGTTCCAGGAGACCTGTGCATGCGCAGTAGAGGAGTCCCTGGGAATAAGGTGTGGGTCACATATTCCAGGAGACAAGAACACGCGCAGTAGAGAAGTCCTCAGGAATAAGGTGTGGGCACCATGTTCCAGGAGACCTGTGCATGCGCAGTAGAGGAGTCCCTGGGAATAAGGTGTGGGTCACATATTCCAGGAGACAAGAACACGCGCAGTAGAGAAGTCCTCAGGAATAAGGTGTGGGCACCATGTTCCAGGAGACCTGCGCATGCGCAGTAGAGGAGTCCCTGGGAATAAGGTGTGGGTCACATATTCCAGGAGACAAGAACACGCGCAGTAGAGAAGTCCTCAGGAATAAGGTGTGGGCACCATGTTCCAGGAGACGTTCGCATGCGCAGTAAAAAGCTGGAGAGGTTGTGGCCTGCACACTGGCCCCCTCCTCTCATGAACCATCTGTGCTCTTCACAGTCCTGCTCTCTCCCTAAAGTTGAATAAGTTAAATAATACCCCTTTCAGATCGCAATGCCGGGTCCCACCCGAGAACTGGAAACGGGTCCTTCCTGGGTGCCAGCCGGCATTGGAACCTTACACACTAGCTTTCTGACCCGGGTTACCATTGCAGGCAGGTGGCGAAGCCGTCATCGGGGGAGGGTGTGGAGGCAACGCAGGGAGAGGAGTTCATCTCCACGCCACCTCTGCCTATGCTGCGAACGGGTCTCATCAACCAGGCAACCGTTGACACTGCACCTGACCCGGTATTAAACCTGGGAATAACCATTCTTTATTGCTGGGTTGAATTACCGGGTTTGGCAGTGACCCCTTTCACACCGCACAGCGACCCAGCAATATACCGGGTCGATACTGGGTTATTTGTGCGGTGTGAAAGGGGTCACTGAAGGATAAGGCACAAAGCAGGGTACAAGTAGAGGAACTCCAAACTTTGAACTAAAAGGGTTGTGAGGTGGGTGTTGCAATAGTAGGGTGAAATATTCCAGAGTTGACTTCTTTAAAATCAAAACTAAGCATAAATATTAGTGTTAGTAGTATTGCACAGCTAGTCTATTTTTAGGGAGAAAATAGAAAAACATTTCCAGGGACATGCCTTTGTTGAAAACCTGGAAATCGGAGACAGCTGTCAACAATAATACTGAACATAATGAACGTCAATGTTTTGCACAGAAAACCAATAAAAGAGGCACAATCTTGTCAGAACACATTGCTGTACATTACATTTACCGTACCACACTTCCTGACCTCAGGATCCAATCATTACAACCATTGTGCCTGCACAGCATTTTCCGGCATCCTAATGAACTCCCCAGTAACATATTCAGAAATTGCTAAAAGCCTGAAGATGCTGCTCGGTCTTTACACAATGTTGTGCAAGCAGATTTGTGCCCGTCAGATATCTATAGACACTCAGGACAGTTTTCACTGCAAACGATTTTCTGTCATAAAAATGCTGTTCTTCAGGAGATTGACAGATTTTACACCCAATTGGGTGAAACATAAGATGCACTGTCATCATGTGGGATCACTGTTATAAAATGTATCTGCCATCATCAATTAACATACATTATCCATCAGTATTTCAGAGCTGCCTATAGCCAGGAATCATTGCTTCACAATTTGTTTTTTTCCTAAACTTTTCTGGCATGCCACCTTTGGTCTAGTGCTTACTGGCTCCGTGTGGTCGCTTGTTCCTAGTCAGATGACAGGCTGAACACTGTATGTGCCACAAAATAGTTTTATTAACGGGCTCAGTAAGATCTACCGGTAGCAATATACCGACAGCGGCTTCCCGGCCGCCAATATGCCAGCAGCGTGGCGAGCGCAAAGAGTTCCCTTGCGGCCTCGCTGTGCTCGTCACAAGTTCTACTCCTGGACACCCACGAATGGGAATAGCGCTGTTGTACAAGTATTCCAGCTGCTGGTATTGCCAGCTGTTGGGGTTCTGGCGTCGGCAGAGGTGTCACTGGGTGTGGGGACACCCGGTGCGCACCCCTGATCTCCTGCGATCGCTGCAAAAGGGGACGTGGCCTTACACTTAGGGGGCGTGGCTTCGTAGGGAGCCTGGAATCGTCGCTCTGGGGGCGTGCCGAGCATCTCCGGAGATGCTGGGCTTCCCCCAGAGACAGTCTCCGTGGCGCTGTCGGCTCCTCTTCTATGACAAGAGTCGGGTGCTGTAGGAGACTTTCTCACTGCAGCACCTGGCTCCTGTCACTGTGGAGGAGCTGACATTTGGTGTCACCCCCTCCAGGTGTCACATCCGGGTGCGGGCCGCACCCCCCGCACCCGCCTTGTGACGCCACTGGGCGTCGGTATCCTGAACGTCAGGATCCAGGCAGCCGGCAATTAAACTTATACCATATTAACTTCAACAATGAAATTGTTTTTTAGGTGTTTTTCTAGTCTGCAATTGTGCTTTATTTATACCCAATAACACAAAAATGTGCAAAATAGAAATACATAAAAGTAACTATGGTGTGTGGTTGGATTGGGACCACTAGGAAGCTGCTTGGGGGGGGTGGGGTGGGCGGGGGATTTCTGAAAAGGGTTCCCTAAAAAGCCAACTCTGCCAATAAGTGTCTGGTTTAGCCGCGTAAAGCAGCTAAACCCAGTTACACTAATGGGACAGGATGCGAAAAGTGATGTTTGTGTGCCCCATCGGGTGATTTTTTGCACATATCAGCTCACTACCCCCAGGGTAGAGGGTGCAAGCTGAAGTGTTGGCGCCAGCAGCTGTACGCGTCTGACAGGGCCAACAATTGAATTGCTTGGTTGCGCACCCAGGAGTAACAGCTGCCACGTGAAACAATTGAATCTCACCCACAGTGTGAAATACCCAAATATGAGTTAGGTGACGGTTAGAAGCCAGACATGGTGAAATAGCAAGGGTCTATATTAAACGCAGCACACATGAATCCAAGGTAATTCGGAGCCATTGAAGACTTAAGAGAACATGAAAAATATGCACAATGTACAGTATGTAAGTGGCTGAAGGGTTACCTCTTCTGTCTTGGTACATATTACTTTTTATATGATCAATTTCCTTATAATAGTTACAGTGTAAAAGTGAATATTTCTATTTCCCTAGTGAAGGGTTAAAACATGCTATATGAACTCTTATGTGTTTGCATGGATGCGTGCTGCCCTGTGCTAGGTGCCTTTGTCTCTCATACAGATACCAGGCCTGTGTGGGTCTGGCATCCAAGGTCAGTTCCATACCAGATGAAACTTGTTCTTTCTACCCAAATATACTGTGTTACAAAAACCTTGTTAAATGTTTGAGAAACTTGTAGAAAACCCATATATGGACATCCGCCTTTTCTGTTCTGCCTGGTAACTATTAACGAGCCAATGGGAGTGTAACGACATGTCAGTTACACCCATATGCATTGCCTTATATACTTTTGTTAACCTCATAATAAAAGAGTGTGAATTTTTACTGCTTGTGTTGTGCATGTACCTTGTGGTTAAAGTTTACACTCCAGACGTCTAAGAGGCCATCACATCGAGGGTTAAGGTATAAGGGCAAATCCTTTCAGCTGGGGGCTCGTCCGGGATTCAGTGATCGTCCCTGAATGGTAGGATAGAGAATTTATTGTCTGTCTTTGCCATACAGGATTGCGGTCATACACTGAAGCTGAATCCGTGTCAGTGTTCCGGGAACACGTGACAAGGTAATATTTAAGTCCGGGACTTAATATTACGAAGTTTTATGTAAAAGCATAAAACAGGTATCAGGGATACCATAGAATCTTTAATGTCTGGGACTTAAAGATACGTCTGAGAAAGGACCAGGCGTCCAAGCGCAATTCTCCAAAGACGTTAGTATCTGGGATACTTAAAAAAAAAAAAAAAAATAGACCTGGGGTCTATACGTAACGTAGATCATACCTCGATTTGATCGTCTATATTCTTGTATGTTTGTAGTGAGATAAGTTCTTATATTTGGTCCAGACGGCTGGTAAGTTTTCGTCTGCCAGATATCTTTACTCAAACACTTTTCTTGCTTCCTGTCTAAAACGCTGTATTTTTCTGACATCTTGTACGAATGGTAAGTATCGTACCGTCAAAAGATTTCATGTTCTCACTATACAGATAATATTGTGATATTGTCAATGACTAATTAACTGGTTAGCTGATGCATGTATAGTAGAGTTGTAAATTTTAGATATTTTCCTTTAAAGTTGTACTGTTGATTTATATTACTGTCTGACAATGGGCTCTAGTCAGAGTAAAAAAACTACATATCCCCCGCCCCTCCCTGGTGAGACATGCAAGATGTATGTCGCCCGCAACTCTACCTCAGAGTATTACTTAGTTAACCCATGGGTGGATAATTTAGCGGGATGGACAGAGAAAGCAGGACAGGACCCATTCCTACGGGAAGGCAGTAATTACCCTTTCTATATGGAGATTTAAGAAAAAATGTCAGTTCCCAATAGCACAGAAGCGAAGCTGCAGAGAACTGTAAATCTTTGAAAATCCCTCTCGCCTCCCCCCTTTGCATTCCAATGTATCCTGCGCTCAGAGACACAAATCTCTTGGCAGCAGTAACCCTTTCACACTAAATGGGATCGCCTCCAACTCCACTGCTGGAGGGTGCGTCCACTAGCTCTATCCCTAGCACCAATAACCCAGAGTTTAGATAATAGTAAAACACTGTCCCAAGCCCACCATTACCCTCGATGGCTGTATATCTTATTTGCGCAAAGCTTGCAAAGGACGCAGCTATACACATATGAAGGAAGTCTTTTTTGCCTGTCGCTGTAGCTTGTAAACAGAAACCTTCATAGTCTGTTACTGCGTTTTGGAAAAGGTTTAAGGACTGCTGGACAGATGACGCTAGCTTACCTTTGCTTAACTTAGAAAGCTTACTCACTTCCCCACTCACTCATAACTATCAGAACTCCAGACGCTTTGACAGACAGAACCAACCCCGCAGTCAGGGAAGATTCCAAAGACCCCGCGCACTGACGGGGCCCGGAGGAGGGCATCCCAGCCTTTATTCAACTCTCCCGTCATAGTAAAGATTCACCTCTGCTGCCACTTATTATAAATGGAAGTAAAATTCCCTTTTTAGTGGACAGCGGTGCAACAACCAGTGTTTTGTGTTCTGACCTATGCAGTATCCCCTCTCACCAGAAAAGATAGAAGGTCCCCGCCCCATGATACAGCAATTCTTACAACAGGGTATTCTCAGACATATTGTATCACCATACTGTACTCCTGTGAACCCTGTTGCCAAAGCTGATGGTAGTATAAGATTTGTACAGGATCACAGAGCGATCAATCAGTTAATTGTCCCAATTGCACCAATTGTTCCAGATGTAAAATCACTCATTTCTGCAATCCCTGCAGATGCTGCGTTCTTCTCTGTAATTGATTTGAAGAATGCCTTTTTTTCAGCATACCTGTAGATTCACAGACACAATTACTTTTTGCCTTTTCTTTTGAGGGTAAACAACTTACCTGGTGCAGATTATTGACGCACCCGTTGTCTCCAGGCCACATTGGGGCCCTGGCAACCTCACCATGGTTCAGTCCTGCTACAGTATGCAGATGATCTGCTGCTCTGTAGTAAAACTGAGGAGGCCTGCCGAGAGGATGGTGTTTCATTACTAAACTGGCTTTGTGAATGTGGACACAAGGTGTCCAAAATAAAAATGCAATGGTGTAAAAAGCATGTTGATTACTTGGGTTTTGTGCTCACTCAGGGAGAGAGGAAAATCAGTCCACAACGCATACAGTCTGTATTGGGCCTGGTCACCCCAACTACCCAGAAGGAACTACTGTCCTTCCTGGGTATGGTAAATTACTGCAGACAGTGGATTTCTGATTGCTCTTATTATGATAACATTTTGAGACAAGCCACACTGAAGGACAAACCTAAAACTGTACAATGGTCACAAGAAATGTTAACTGCATATGAAAGTTTAAAATGTATGTTGATGAAAAGTCCGGCACTTGGCCTCCCCAATTATGTACTACCTTTCCATCTATATGCAAGGGACAATTGTAAAACCATGGCGGGGGTGCTCACACAGTTTCATGGAGGGAAGTTGCGCCCCGTGGCATTTTTTTCCCAAAGTCATGCCAGTGTCTGTGCAAGGTGTGCCTGCCTGCCTCAGGGCTTTGGCAGCCTGTGCAATGGTTGCAGAAATGGCCACTGCCCTCACTTTGGGCCACATCACAGTACTCCACACCACACATGATGTCCTGGCAATACTTAAAAGCTTACACACACAGCACATGTCAGCACAACGCCTTAGTGGATATGAAGTACTCCTTTTGAGTAACCCTACCCTTACCATTGAGTACACTGCTAGTTCTTCTGGCCCTGCACCCATTCTCAATGCCCTTTTAGGCTTGAAAGGTCCTGAGGATGAACCACCCGACCTACATGACTGTGCTGCTTCCATTGAAGCTGAAACTTCTCCCAGACTTGACATGTCTCCCGTTCCCATACCAGGCGCAGACATAGTTTTTGTTGACGGCTCCTGTAGTAGGCCCAATGACAATACATACCAGGCTGGCTATGCCATTGTCACCCTCCCTGATACTGTGTTGGAAACCCTACCAATACCTTATCAGTCCGCGCAAGCTGCAGAACTCATTGCACTCATTAGAGCATGTCCCTCCCTTGACAACGTCCATCTGCTCACTCAACTTCAAGCTGCTGCGACTAATGCTGATCTCTCCGACTGAACTTACCCAATTCTGCAGAAAAAATCCTAAATCAGGATTAATCTGCAAAGAGGGGAAACCCTGTATACCCCAGTCCAGTGCCCCTTTGCTCGTTGCCCAGTGCCGTGGTGTTGGTCACCGTGGTGAAGCCACAACACTCCTCCTACTAACCAATGATTTTTATGTTACTAATGCCAAATCACTTGTGGACCAGTATGTTAGCAGATGCATCACTTGCCTCAGGAACAACCCTAATAAAGCTAAACACCAGCATCTTGAATACCCCACAAAAGACTCTAGGTTACTCCCCATTTGAAATACTAATGGGCAGACCCTTTTCCTACACCCTGGGCTAAGAAACCACTAGTAATACAGGAAGGAGATCTAGAACTCATCAGAGAAGAGTATGTCAGGTCCCTGATAACAAAACTGAATGAAATTGAACATGAGGTTGTTTGTAAAAACCCTTTGAATCCACAGGAACCTACACACCCCTTTAAAGTCAGAGACAGAGTCGTGGTGAAGGTGCTCCCCAGGAACAAGAGCCCAGGAGACTTCACCTATGGTCCAGAGACAGAGGTCGTAGCAGTTACCCGGACAGCAGTCCTGACAGAGGAAAGTCCTACCTGGATCCATGCATCCCGAGTAAAAAAGGTTCCTAGACCAGACCTAGAGAGGGAAGCAAGTGATTCCAGTGAGGTACGAACCGGGGCAGACAGCCCTGACCTCCCACCTAGCGAAGAAAGAAGAACAGAAGAAGATGAGGAACCTGTCCCCTATCTCTATCCTGGGGACTATCTCGATAGCCCTACTGGCCCTTATTCACCTCACAATATGTGAAGTCGACATCACACAAACAAATGGGATCCCCACCTTGTGGTATAATTCCTCTAACACACACGTAGCCACATACATCCTTGACTATTTTATGTTCCCCAAAATTGCTGATGACAAATATTATATACAACACAGGAGGAAATCAGGAATGTCTGAGACAGTATATATTTGTGTTACTGACGAATGGTACTATGACATTAGATATTATGGATCTAATTGCAATTCCTGGGAAGCTGTGGGGTGGCAAGCAGGATACTATAGTGCAAGGCAAATGTTTTATTTGTGGGACATGTATAAAAACCCAAAATACCAGCCTAAAATTGCTCCCCAAAACAAACCTTTAAAGCCCCATATTGCCACTTCTAAAGATATGGTGGCTATTACTAACCCTACCTTTGAAGACACCCTAGCTATTGAAACTGGTTTCTCTGACATTAATTTTTGGTTGGAATGAATGAAGTATAGTGCTAACAAACACAATAAAAGCAACTGTTATGTCTGTGGCAAATCTAGGCCCCACCTAGGTACAGTGCCCCTTAATATACCCCTAGAACAGGAAAATTGTTTTTTCAGCCTTTCCAATGACACCAAAACAAATGACAGTCAGTGCGAAATGTGGAAAAGGGAATATCCCATATTGTCAAAAAATCCCAACCCAGGAAGCACCATAACCATATATCCTGGAAACTATACCTGTTATACATCTAACACCACCACAGGGAGAAATTTAAAAGGAGCCTCACTCAAGAATCATGTCATATAATAATCATGATTCTAAGAGGGGATTGAAGGGTTACCTCTTCTGTCTTGGTACATATTACTTTTTATATGATCAATTTCCTTATAATAGTTACAGTGTAAAAGTGAATATTTCTATTTCCCTAGTGAAGGGTTAAAACATGCTATATGAACTCTTATGTGTTTGCATGGATGCGTGCTGCCCTGTGCTAGGTGCCTTTGTCTCTCATACAGATACCAGGCCTGTGTGGGTCTGGCATCCAAGGTCAGTTCCATACCAGATGAAACTTGTTCTTTCTACCCAAATATACTGTGTTACAAAAACCTTGTTAAATGTTTGAGAAACTTGTAGAAAACCCATATATGGACATCCGCCTTTTCTGTTCTGCCTGGTAACTATTAACGAGCCAATGGGAGTGTAACGACATGTCAGTTACACCCATATGCATTGCCTTATATACTATTGTTAACCTCATAATAAAAGAGTGTGAATTTTTACTGCTTGTGTTGTGCATGTACCTTGTGGTTAAAGTTTACACTCCAGACGTCTAAGAGGCCATCACATCGAGGGTTAAGGTATAAGGGCAAATCCTTTCAGTGGCAAATCTGATTTCTGGCAGAAACGTGCAAATACCTGAGGTATACTTGTCCAGACTTCTAAGGCAAAAGGTTCTAGTAATAGGCAATGGCTTCAGGCAGCAGAAAAAACACAATATTGACCACCACTAACACTGTGTCAGTGGGTCACAGCTGACGAGCAGGTGAACATCATGCAGCAATGAGGAGATTAACCCCTCACAGGTAAAACCAACAAGTGCTTGTTGCCTAAACAGCAGCCCATGGTGGAGAATATAGGCACTACACAGCAAGAATATGCAAAGAGGTATACAGCACCACCTCTGGTGGACCAAAGTAGCACATGGTCCCAAATGTTAGAACACGGTTCTAACAATGGAGGTAATTCAGAGTTGATTGCAGCAGCAAATTTGCTAGCAGTTGGGCAAAACCATGTGCACTGCAGGGGGGCGGGGGGCAGATGTAACATGTACAGAGAGCGTTAGATTTGAGTGGGTTATTGATTCTGTGCAGGGTAAATACTGGCTGCTTTATTTTTACACTGCAATTTAGTTTTCAGTTTGAACACACCCCACCCAAATCTAACTATCTCTGCATATGTTATATCTGCCCCCATGCAGTGAACATGGGGGGTAATTCCAAGTTGATCGCAGCAGGATTTTTGATAGCAATTGGGCAAAACCATGTGCACTGCAGGGGAGGCACATATAACATGTGCAGAAAGAGTTAGTTTTGGGTGGGTTATTTTATTTCTGTGCAGGGTAAATATTGGCTGCTTTATTTTTACACTGAAAATTAGATTGCAGATTGAACACACCCCACCCAAATCTAACTCTCTCTGCACATGTTATATCTGCCTCCCCTGCAGTGCACATGGTTTTGCCCAATTGCTATCAAAAATCCTGCTGCGATCAACTTGGAATTACCCCCATGGTCTTGCCCAACTGCTAACAAACTTGCTGCTGCGATTGACTCTGAATTAGGCCCAATGGGCCTAATTCAGAGTTGATCGCAGCAGCAAATTTGTTAGCAGTTGGGCAAAACCATGTGCACTGCAGGGTGGTCAGATATAGGGGGTCATTCCGAGTTGATCGCTCGCTAGCTACTTTTTGCAGCTGCGAAAACGTATAGTCGCCGCCCACTGGGGAGTGTATTTTAGCTTTCCAAGTGTGCGAACGCATGTGCAGCCGAGCACTACAAAAATAAGATTTTAAACCTACCGGTAAATCTATTTCTCCTAGTCCGTAGAGGATGCTGGGGACTCCGTTAGGACCATGGGATATAGACGGGCTCCGCAAGAGATAGGGCACCTAAAAAGAACTTTGACTATGGGTGTGCACTGGCTCCTCCCTCTATGCCCCTCCTCCAGACCTCAGTTAGAGAACTGTGCCCAGAGGAGATGGACAATACAAGGCAGGATTTAGCAATCCAAGGGCAAGATTCATACCAGCCCACACCAATCATACCATGTAACCTGGATCATACATAACCAGTTAACCGTATGAACAACAACAGTAACGGTCCAAGACCGATTTCAACTGTAACATAACCCTTATGTAAGCAACAACTAAATACAAGTCTTGCAGAGTTTCCGCACTGGGACGGGCGCCCAGCATCCTCTACGGACTAGGAGAAATAGATTTACCGGTAGGTTTAAAATCTTATTTTCTCTTACGTCCTAGAGGATGCTGGGGACTCCGTAAGGACCATGGGGTTTATACCAAAGCATCCAATCGGGCGGGAGAGTGCGTATGACTCTGCAGCACCAACTGAGCAAACGCTAGGTCCTCATCAGCCAGGGTATCAAACTTGTAGAATTTAGCAAAAGTGTTTGACCCCGACCAAGTCGCCGCTCGGCAAAGTTGTAATACCGAGACGCCTCGGGCAGCCGCCCAAGAAGAGCCCACCTTCCTAGTGGAATGGGCCTTAACCGAATTTGGTACCGGCAATACAGCCGTAGAGTGAGCCTGCTGAATCATATTACAGATCCAGCGAGCAATAGTCTGCTTCGAAGCAGGTGCGCCAATCTTATTGGCCGCATACAGGACAAACAGGGCCTCTGTTTTCCTAATTCTAGCCGTCCTGGCTACATAAATCTTTAAGGCCCTGACTACGTCCAGGGATCTGGAATCCTCCAGGTCACTTGTAGCCACAGGCATCACAATAGGTTGATTCACATGGAATGAAGAAACCACCTTAGGCAAAAATTGCGGACGTGTCCTCAATTCAGCTCGATCCACATGAAAAATCAAGTAAGGGCTTTTGTGTGACAAAGCCGCCAATTCTGATACTCGCCTTGCCGATGCCAAGGCCAACAACATGACCACCTTCCAAGTAAGAAATTTCAACTCAACCTTGTTAAGTGGTTCAAACCAGTGTGATTTTAGAAACTGCAACACCACGTTGAGGTCCCACGGTGCCACTGGAGGCACAAAAGGAGGCTAGATGTGTAGCACTCCCTTTACAAACGTCTGGACTTCTGGAAGAGAAGCCAATTCCTTCTGAAAGAAAATCGAGAGGGCCGAAATCTGAACCTTAACAGAGCCTAATTTCAGGCCCATATCCACTCCTGTCTGTAGGAAGTGGAGAAAACGACCCAGGTGAAAATCTTCCATAGGTGCATTCTTGGTCTCACACCAAGACACATACTTTCGCCAGATACGGTGATAATGCTTAACCGTCACCTCCTTCCTAGCCTTTATTAAAGTAGGGATGACCTCTTCCGGAATCCCCTTTTTCGCTAGGATTCGGCGTTCAACCGCCATGCCGTCAAACGTAACCGCGGTAAGTCCTGAAATACACAGGGCCCCTGTTGCAACAGGTCTTCCCTCTGAGGAAGAGGCCAGGGATCTCCTGTGAGCATCTCTTGTAGATCTGAGTACCAGGCCCTCCGAGGCCAGTCTGGGACAACGAGTATCGTCTGTACTCTTCTTTGCCTTATGATCCTCAACACTTTTGTGATGAGAGGAAGAGGAGGAAACACGTAGACCGATTTGAACACCCACGGTGTTATCAGAGCGTCTAATGCCACTGCCTGAGGGTCCCGAGACCTGGCACAATACTTCCGAAGCTTTTTGTTGAGGCGTGATGCCATCATGTCTATTTGAGGAGTTCCCCAAAGACGTGTTATGTCTGCAAAGACTTCTTGATGAAGTCCCCACTTTCCTGGATGGAGATCGTGTCTGCTGAGGAAGTCTGCTTCCCAGTTGTCCACTCCCGGAATGAAGACAGCCAACAGAGCGCTTACATGATTTTCCGCTCCGCGAAGAATCCTGGTGGTTTCCGCCATCGCGACTCTGCTTTTTGTCCCGCCTTGGCGGTTCACATGAGCCACAGCTGTGACATTGTCTGATTGAATCAGAACCGGTAGGTTTCGAAGAAGACTCTCCGCTTGTCGAAGGCCGTTGTAAATAGCCCTGAGTTCCAACACATTGATGTGTAGACAGGACTCCTGGTCTGACCAAAGTCCCTGAAAGTTTTTTCCCTGTGTGACCGCTCCCCATTCTCGGAGGCTCGCATCCGTGGTAACCAGGATCCAGTCCTAAATCCCGAACCTGCGACCCTCCAGCAGGTGAGCACTTTGCAACCACCACAGGAGAGACACTCTGGCCCCAGGGGACAGAGTTATTTTCCGATGTAAGTGCAGATGGGACCCGGACCACTTGTCCAGAAGGTCCCATTGAAAAGTCCTTGCATGGAACCTTCCGAAGGGAATGGCCTCGTAGGCCGCCACCATTTTTCCCAGAACTCGAGTGCATTGGTGAACTGACACCCTTTTCGGATTTAGCAGGTCTCTGACCATGTTCTGGATGTCCTGGGCTTTCTCTTTTGGGAGGAAGACCTTCATTTGTTCCGTAGCCAGTATCATACCTAGGAACAGTAGTCGAGTTGTCGGAATCAACTGTGACTTCGGTAGATTTAGAATTTAGAATCCAACCATGTTGCTGGAGCACTCTCAGATAGAGTGCCACACTGCTCAGCAATTTCTCCCTTGATCTCGCTTTTATCAGGAGATCGTCCAAGTATGGGATAATTGTGACTCCATGCTTGCGCAGGACCACCATCATTTCCGCCATTATCTTGGTGAAAATCCTCGGGGCCGTGGAAAGTCCAAACGGCAACGTCTGAAATTGGAATCTTAGGTATTCCTGATGGTGGGCATATATGGGGACATGAAGGTACGCATCCTTTATGTCCAGAGACACCATAAACTCCCCCTCCTCCATGTTGGCTATTATCGCTCTGAGTGATTCCATTTTGAATTTGAATCTTTTTATGTACAGGTTTAGGGATTTCGGATTCAAAATAGGTCTGACCGAACCGTCCGGTTTCGGGACCACAAATAGGGTTGAGTAGTAACCTCTTCCCTGCTGGTGCAGGGGAACCTTGATTATCACTTTCCGATGTGGAAGCTGGTAGGGCCGATTTGAAAAATCGGCTCGGGGGCACCTCGTCGAATTCTAGTTTGTACCCCTGGGAAACTATTTCCAACACCCAAGGATTCAGGTCTGATCTGACCCAGGCCTGACTGAAAAGCCAAAGACGTGCCCCCACCGGTGCCCTCAGGGGAGCCCCAGCGTCATGCTGTGGGTTTTGGAGCAGCCGGGGAGGACTTTTGTTCCTGGGCACCTGCCGAAGCAGGTGCTCTTTTGCCTCTGCCCTTACCTCTGACGAGGAAAGAGGATTCACGACCTCTTTTGGACTTGTGCGACCGAAAGGACTGCATCTGATAGGGTGTTACTTTCTTTTGCTGTTGGGGAATATATGGTAAAAAATTTGATTTACCTGCTGTAGCTGTGGAAACCAGGTCCGTCAGCCCATCCCCAAACAATACATCACCCTTATAGGGTAGTACTTCCATATGTTTTTTGGAATCCGCATCACCCGTCCATTGGCGAGTCCATAAGGATCTTCTCTCTGAGATACACATGGCATTGGCCCTAGAAGCCAGCAATTCAATGTCCCTTTGAGCATCCCTCATAAATAAGACTGCGTCTTTTATATGGGCTAGAATTAAGAATATAGTATCCTTATCCATATTATCAAATTGATCTGTCAGCTCATCTGTCCAAGCTGCAATTGCGCTACACACCCATGCCGACGCAATTGTCGGTCTTAGCACAGCCCCCGTATGAGAATAAATACACTTTAAGGTAGTTTCTTGCCTGCGATCTGCAGGGTCCTTAAGGGCCGCTGTGTCAGGAGACGGTAGCGCCACTTTCTTGGACAAGCACGTCAGGGCCTTGTCCACAGTGGGAGATAATTCCCAAATCTCCCTGTCCTGCTTAGGGAAGGGGTATGCCATATAAATTCTTTTGGGGATCTGCGGTCTCTTTTCCGGAGTCTCCCAAGCTTTTCCAAAGAACTCATTTAATTCATGAGATGTGGGAAAATTAATAATCTGTTCCTTTTTCTTAAACATGTGTACCCTTGTGTCGGGACCGAGGGTTCATCCTCAATATGCAACACATCCCTTATTGCCACAATCATACACTGAATGGTTTTAGTCACCATAGGGTGCAATTTTACTTCGTCATAGTCGACACTGGAATCAGAATACGTGTCGGTAGTAGTGTCTTGTGTTAAGGGACGCTTTTGAGACCCCGACGGGCCCTGTGAGTCGGTACAATCTGAGGATTGACCCCCTGATGTCCCCCCTAAATCAGCCTTATCAAGCCTTTTATGTAAAGATGCCACACTTGCATTCAACATATGCCACATGTCCATCCAATCCGGAGTCGGCACAACCGACGGGGACACACCACTCATTTGCCCCACCGCCTCCTTGGAGAAGCCTCCCGCCTCAGACATGTCGACACACACGTACCGACACCCCACACACACAGGGATTAACCTATAAGGGGACAAGACCCCAACCAGGCCATTAGGAGAGACAGAGAGAGAGTATGCCAGCACACACCAGCGCTTAAAAACACTGGAATATATATACCAGATAGCGCTTTTTATATATATAGCCTTAATTCCCACTCACTGCGTTCCAAAGTGCCCCCCTCCTCTTTTTTCCAGCCTGTGAAGGTTCAGCAGGGGAGAGATCAGGGAGCCAGCTTTTCCTCATGCAGTTTCTGTGGAGAAAATGGCGCTGGTTAGTGCTGAGGATCAAGCCCCGCCCACCCGACGGTCCCAGTAAACTTATATAAAAAATGGCGGGGGATTTGTGGATTTACTGTGCCACAGCCTAATCCTGCTTATATTGCCACAAAATGAGGAATATTGCTGCCCAGGGCGCCCACCCCCTGCGCCCTGCACCCTTCAGTGCCTGCTTGTGTGTGAGTACTGCGAGCAATGGTGCGCAGCTTACCGCTGCGCGCTTACCTCATGAAGATCTGATGTCTTCTGCCGCCTGATGTCTTCTTGCCTTCTCATACTCACCTGGCTTCTATAATCGGCATCTGTGAGGAGGACGGCGGCGCGGCTCCGGGACGAACCCCAGGTGAGACCTGTGTTCCGACTCCCTCTGAAGCTAATGGTGTCCAGTAGCCTTAGAAACAGTGCCCAACTTAACAAGCCAGCTCTGTTTCTCTCTCCTCAGTCCCACGATGCAGGGAGCCTGTTGCCAACAGGACTCCCTGAAAATAAAAAACCTAACAAAATTCTTTAAAACAGAAAACTCTGGAGAGCTCTCTGCAGTGCACCCTTTCTCCTCTGGGCACAAGATCTAACTGAGGTCTGGAGGAGGGGCATAGAGGGAGGAGCCAGTGCACACCCATAGTCAAAGTTCTTTTTAGGTGCCCTATCTCCTGCGGAGCCCGTCTATACCCCATGGTGCTTACGGAGTCCCCAGCATCCTCTAGGACGTAAGAGAAAATAGTTTGTGCAATTCCTGAGTAGGTCTGAACTTACTCAGCCTCTGCGATCACTTCAGCCTGTCCGGCACCGGAATTGACGTCAGACACCCGCCCTGCAAATGCTCAGACACGCCTGCGTTTTTACAAGCACTTCCTGAAAACGGTCAGTTGACACCCATAAACGCCTTCTTCCTGTCAATCTTCTTGCGATCGGCTGTGCGAATGGATTCTTTGTTAAATCCATCGCCCAGCAACGATCCACTTTGTACCCGTACAATGCACCTGCGCATTGCGGTGCATACACATGCGCAGTAGTGACCTGATCGCTGTGCTGCGAAAAACTGCAGCGTGCGATCAGGTCGGAATGACCCCCATAACATGTGCAGAGAGAGTTAGATTTGGGTGGGGTGTGTACAAACTGAAATCTAAATTGTAGTTTAACAATAAAGCAGCCAGTATTTACCCTGCACATAAACAAAATAACCCACCCAAATCTAACTCTCTCTGCTAATGTTATATGCCCACCCCCCCCCCCCCCTCCCCACTCCCTACACAGCTTGTGAAGGCAGGTGGCCATGTTTTGGATCACAGTAGCTGCGTGTGACATCACGCAGCCACCGCAGCCTGCCTCGCAAATAGTTCAGACATGCCTGCTTTGTCTGGACTGCACCCCTCCTATGCCGAGTTGATGCCTCTTTAATACCATTGCAACGCCCCCTCCCACCCCGCGAACGCCTCTGCATGTCAATAAGGCAGAGGTATTCGCACAAGTGAAATGTCATCGCATCTCACTGTGTGTGCATGCACAGTGCGGCTGCTGCGCATGAGCACACTTCACTGGGCTTCAGCCTGTGAACGCTGCCGCAGCAGCATCCAGGTCTGAATTAGGCCCAATATTGTTTGTCTATAGCAGTGTCCTAGTTGGTGCACATGTGTATTCATTACATGCTGACACATTTTAAAAGAAACACAGGAGGGGCAAATAATTTCATTTGTGATACTTTGGAGAGCCGTAAAATATGCAGCCCTAGTGAAATAATAACCATACTATATATTATTATGGTCGTGGTGTGGGTAGAGTGGGGGGGGGGGCTGGAGTTCCAGGCAACTGCAACCCCCCGCCCCCCCCCCTTGCCTGTGCAAGTAGAAGGAAATTTATAACTCTGCATCCAGATAGGACGCTGACATAGTGTAAGATATCTATCTTAAAATATCCAAATTTCAGGTCATATTGTGCCATCTTAATATAATTTACATTTGTAGAAGAGCTTAGCTAGTGGTTACAGGCAGCGTTATGCAACACACAGGTGTGCGCAGAACATTTTATTAGGGGGTGCACCGTCGAGGGTGTGTGTCTAGCACCGCCTTTTGGGCGTGTCCAGCACCATCTATTGACTGTCAACACAATATAAATATCCACCCTTGTACCAATCCTAATAATGCAGATACATTGTCAGATGTTGTGGTGTGCACCAAACAAACACCCCTGATGGCACTCACTGCAATTACACTGCTCCTCCTCAGCCTGGTCTGGCTCCCCCGCTCTTTCCCCTGCAAGCTTCAGCAGCTTACTTACAAGTCAGTAACTCACTGACAGTCGCAGACTAGTACTGCTGCTGCTGGAAAAAACGAGTGACGTGTCAATGCTGCTGCCGACCGCCTGCCAGTATTGAATTTGTCTTCCTAAGAGGAACGCTGGCTGCATGCTGATCCTCATCAGTGGCTGGCGTTGGCATAGCATAGAAGGAGAGAGGTGGGCATGTGACGGGTGGGTGTGCAAGCAGCATGACGTAATCACATCACATCATGCTGTTTTTGTACATGGAGGTGGAGCCGGGAGTTTGAAAGCCGGTGGCAGTGGCACCCCTGATTAACCCAGGCATCCATTCAGTAATGCAGTCCTGACAGGGTGCAGCACAGAGGGGACAGTAATCAGCTTGCTCGGCGATCGCTGCATCAGGCATGTGAGATCGGGGTGCCAGACATTAGGGGGTGCCTGTGCGCACCATGCACCCCCCCCTGCGCACACCTATGATGCAACACAGTTGTCAGCAAAAGTTAGGGCGCCGCCCGTTATAACTGCATATTGCACTTCATTGCAAAGAAGGTAGGGTAACCTCTTTGGACACATTTATGCACAGTTTAATGCACCCTTTACTATTTATTAATAGTGATGTGCACCGGAAATTTTTCGGGTTTTGTGTTTTGGTTTTGGATTCGGTTCCGCGGCCGTGTTTTGGATTCGGACGCGTTTTGGCAAAACTTCCCTGAATTTTTTTTGTCGGATTCGGGTGTGTTTTGGATTCGGGTGTTTTTTTACAAAAAACCCTCAAAAACAGCTTAAATCATAGAATTTGGGGGTCATTTTGATCCCATAGTATTATTAACCTCAATAACCATAATTTCCACTCATTTTCAGTCTTTTCTGAACACCTCACACCTCACAATATTATTTTTAGTCCTCTAATTTGCACCGAGGTCGCTGGATGGCTAAGCTAAGCGACACAAGTGGCCGACACAAACACCTGGCCCATCTAGGAGTGGCACTGTAGTGTCAGGCAGGATGGCACTTCAAAAAAATTGTCCCCAAACAGCACATGATGCAAAGAAAAAAAGAGGCGCACCAAGGTCGCTGTGTGACTAAGCTAAGCGACACAAGTGGCCAACACAAACACCTGGCCCATCTAGGAGTGGCACTGCAGTGTCAGACAAGATGGCACTTCAAAAAAATAGTCCCCAAACAGCACATGATGCAAAGAAAAAAAGAGACGCAATGAGGTAGCTGTGTGACTAAGCTAAGCGACCCAAGTGGCCGACACAAACACCTGGCCCATCTAGGAGTGGCACTGCAGTGTCAGACAGGATGGCACTTCAAAAAAATAGTCCCCAAACAGCACATGATGCAAAGAAAAAAAGAGGCGCACCAAGGTCGCTGTGTGACTAAGCTAAGCGACCCAAGTGGCCGACACAAACACCTGGCCCATCTAGGAGTGGCACTGCAGTGTCAGACAGGATGGCACTTCAAAAAAATAGTCCCCAAACAGCACATGATGCAAGGAAAAAAAGAGGCGCACCAAGGTCGCTGTGTGACTAAGCTAAGCGACACAAGTGGCCGACACAAACACCTGGCCCATCTAGGAGTGGCACTGCAGTGTCAGGCAGGATGGCACTTCAAAAAAATTGTCCCCAAACAGCACATGATGCAAAGAAAAATGAAAGAAAAAAGAGGTGCAAGATGGAATTGTCCTTGGGCCCTCCCACCCACCCTTATGTTGTATAAACAGGACATGCACACTTTAACGAACCCATCATTTCAGCGACAGGGTCTGCCACACGACTGTGACTGAAATGACTGGTTGGTTTGGGCCCCCACCAAAAAAGAAGCAATCAATCTCTCCTTGCACAAACTGGCTCTACAGAGGCAAGATGTCCACCTCATCATCCTCCTCCGATTCCTCACCCCTTTCACTGTGTACATCCCCCTCCTCACAGATTATTAATTCGTCCCCACTGGAATCCACCATCTCAGATCCCTGTGTACTTTCTGGAGGCAATTGCTGGTGAATGTCTCCACGGAGGAATTGATTATAATTCATTTTGATGAACATCATCTTCTCCACATTTTCTGGAAGTAACCTCGTACGTCGATTGCTGACAAGGTGAGCGGCTGCACTAAACACTCTTTCGGAGTACACACTGGAGGGAGGGCAACTTAGGTAGAATAAAGCCAGTTTGTGCAAGGGCCTCCAAATTGCCTCTTTTTCCTGCCAGTATACGTACGGACTGTCTGACGTGCCTACTTGGATGCGGTCACTCATATAATCCTCCACCATTCTTTCAATGGTGACAGAATCATATGCAGTGACAGTAGACGACATGTCAGTAATCGTTGCCAGGTCCTTCAGTCCGGACCAGATGTCAGCACTCGCTCCAGACTGCCCTGCATCACCGCCAGCGGGTGGGCTCGAAATTCTTAGCCTTTTCCTCGCACCCCCAGTTGCGGGAGAATGTGAAGGAGGAGCTGTTGACGGGTCACGTTCCGCTTGACTTGACAATTTTCTCACCAGCAGGTCTTTGAACCTCTGCAGACTTGTGTCTGCCGGAAAGAGAGATACAACATAGGTTTTAAATCTAGGATCGAGCACGGTGGCCAAAATGTAGTGCTCTGATTTCAACAGATTGACCACCCGTGAATCCTGGTTAAGCAAATTAAGGGCTCCATCCACAAGTCCCACATGCCTAGCGGAATCGCTCTGTTTTAGCTCCTCCTTCAATGTCTCCAGCTTCTTCTGCAAAAGCCTGATGAGGGGAATGACCTGACTCAGGCTGGCAGTGTCTGAACTGACTTCACGTGTGGCAAGTTCAAAGGGTTGCAGAACCTTGCACAACGTTGAAATCATTCTCCACTGCGCTTGAGTCAGGTGCATTCCCCCTCCTTTGCCTATATCGTGGGCAGATGTATAGGCTTGAATGGCCTTTTGCTGCTCCTCCATCCTCTGAAGCATATAGAGGGTTGAATTCCACCTCGTTACCACCTCTTGCTTCAGATGATGGCAGGGCAGGTTCAGGACTGTTTGCTGGTGCTCCAGTCTTCGGCACGCGGTGGCTGAATGCCGAAAGTGGCCCGCAAATCTTCGGGCCACCGACAGCATCTCTTGCACGCCCCTGTCGTTTTTTAAATAATTCTGCACCACCAAATTCAATGTATGTGCAAAACATGGGATGTGCTGGAATTTGCCCAGATGTAATGCACGCACAGTATTGGTGGCGTTGTCCGATGTCCCAAATCCCCAGGAGAGTCCAATTGGGGTAAGCCATTCTGCGATGATGTTCCTCAGTTTCCGTAAGAGGTTGTCAGCTGTGTGCTTCTTCTGGAAAGCAGTGATACAAAGCGTAGCCTGCCTAGGAACGAGTTGGCGTTTGCGAGATGCTGCTACTGGTGCCGCCGCTGCTGTTCTTGCTGCGGGAGGCAATACATCTACCCAGTGGGCTGTCACAGTCATATAGTCCTGAGTCTGCCCTGCTCCACTTGTCCACATGTCCGTGGTTAAGTGGACATTGGGTACAACTGCATTTTTTAGGACACTGGTGACTCTTTTCTGACGTCTGTGTACATTTTCGGTATCGCCTGCCTAGAGAAATGGAACCTAGATGGTATTTGGTACTGGGGACACAGTACCTCAAACAAGTCTCTAGTTGCCTCTGAATTAACGGTGGATACCGGAACCACGTTTCTCACCACCCAGGCTGACAAGACATGAGTTATCCGCTTTGCAGCAGGATGACTGCTGTGATATTTCATCTTCCTCGCAAAGGACTGTTGGACAGTCAATTGCTTACTGGAAGTAGTACAAGTGGTCTACCGACTTCCCCTCTGGGATGACGATCGACTCCCAGCAGCAACAACAGCAGTGTCAGCAGCAGTTGGCGTTACACTCAAGGATGCATCGGAGGAATCCCGGGCAGGAGAGGACTCGTCAGACTTGCCAGTGACATGGCCTGCAGGACTATTGGCTTTCCTGTGTAAGGTGGAAATTGACACTGAGGGAGTTGGTGGTGTGGTTTGCAGGAGCTTGGTTACAAGAGGAAGGGATTTAGTGGTCAGTGGACTGCTTCCGCTGTCATCCAAAGTTTTTGAACTTGTCACTGACTTCTGATGAATGCGGACCAGGTGACGTATAAGGGAGGATGTTCCTAGGTGGTTAACGTCCTTACCCCTACTTATTACAGCTTGACAAAGGCAACACACGGCTTGACACCTGTTGTCCGCATTTGTGTTTAAATAATTCCACACCGAAGAGGTGATTTTTTTGGTATTTTGACCAGGCATGTCAATGGCCATATTCGTCCCACGGACAACAGGTGTCTCCCCGGGTGCCTGACTTAAACAAACCACCTCACCATCAGAATCCTCCTTGTCAATTTCCTCCCCAGCACCAGCAACACCCATATCCTCATCCTGGTGTACTTCAACAGTGACATCTTCAATTTGACTATCAGGAACTGGACTGCGGGTGCTCCTTCCAGCACTTGCAGGGGGCGTGCAAATGGTGGAAGGCGCAAGCTCTTCCCGTCCAGTGTTGGGAAGGTCAGGCATCGCAACCGACACAATTGGACTCTCCTTGGAGATTTGTGATTTAGAAGAACGCACAGTTCTTTGCTGTGCTTTTGCCAGCTTAAGTCTTTTCATTTTTCTAGCGAGAGGATGAGTGCTTCCATCCTCATGTGAATCTGAACCACTAGCCATGAACATAGGCCAGGGCCTCAGCCGTTCCTTGCCACTCCGTGTCGTAAATGGCATATTGGCAAGTTTACGCTTCTCATCAGACGCTTTCAATTTTGATTTTTGGGTCATTTTACTGAACTTTTGTTTTTTGGATTTTACATGCTCTCTACTATGACATTGGGCATCGGCCTTGGCAGACGACGTTGATGGCATTTCATCGTCTTGGCCATGACTAGTGGCAGCAGCTTCAGCACGAGGTGGAAGTGGATCTTGATCTTTCCCTATTTTAACCTCCACATTTTTGTTCTCCATTTTTTAATGTGTGGAATTATATGCCAGTATCAATAGCAATGGCCTACTACTATATATACTGCGCACAACTGAAATGCACCACAGGTATGGATGGATAGTATACTTGACGACACAGAGGTAGGTAGAGCAGTGGCCTTCCGTACCGTACTGCTATATATACTGGTGGTCACTGTCAGCAAACTGCAAAACTAAAATGCACCACAGGTATAGAATCTAGATGGATAGTATACTTGACGACACAGAGGTAGGTAGAGCAGTGGCCTTCCGTACCGTACTGCTATATATACTGGTGGTCACTGTCAGCAAACTGCAAAACTAAAATGCACCACAGGTATAGAATCTAGATGGATAGTATACTTGACGACACAGAGGTAGGTAGAGCAGTGGCCTTCCGTACCGTACTGCTATATATACTGGTGGTCACTATCAGCAAAACTCTGCACTGTACTCCTCCTATATAATACTGCTGGTCCCCAGTCCCCACAATAAAGCAGTGTGAGCACAGATATATGCAGCACACTGAGCACAGATATGGAGTGTTTTTCAAGCAGACAATGTATACTGGTGGTCACTGGTCAGCAAAACTCTGCACTGTACTCCTCCTATATAATATACTGGTGGTCCCCAGTCCCCACAATAAAGCAGTGTGAGCACAGATATATGCAGCACACTGAGCACAGATATGGAGTGTTTTTCAGGCAGACAACGTATACTGGTGGTCACTGTCAGCAAAACTCTGCACTGTACTCCTATATAATACAGCTGCTCCCCAGTCCCCACAATTAAGCAATAAGCACAAATATTTGCATCAACATTAATAAACGGAGAGGAGCCAGCCACGTCCTCTCCCTAACATTTCCAATGCACGAGTGAAAAATGGCGGCGACGCACGGCTGCTTATATAGAATCCGAATCTCGCGAGAATCCGACAGCGGGATGATGACGTTCGGGCGCGCTCGGGTTAACCGAGCCATACGGGAGAATCCGAGTATGCCTCGGACCGGTGTAAAATGGGTGAAGTTCGGGGGGGTTCGGTTTCCGAGGAACTGAACCCGTTCATCACTATTTATTAAGTGAAAATACAAAATTAAGCTGTGAATGTGGCACATGTACAAGTTTGCACACCCTGTAAGTTAGCACTTAATAACTTGTCAGAAATCAAGTTATTATTAGTAACATTTCTTGAAGCCAACTGAAAATCTCCTCCCCCCGTTTGAACCATCACACACTGATCTGTTGGTTTACGAGAATGTTTTAATGCATTAAAGCACGATTGGCCTATTAGGCCTTAAGCTGCACCAGGTAAATACGGAATGTTGGCATAACTAGGAATAAAGGGCAGCTTATCATACAACACCTATCTGTGGGGGGGGAGGTGAGCAGGGAATAGATGAGACCATCAGTGAGGAAACTAACGCACACTAGTGCCACAGGAAATACTCTCTGAGTCTAGATGAAAGGAAGAATGGTTTCCACCAGTGGGTGATTTTACCTATGGCCCGCAGAACTGCAGCTCCCCAGTAACAACCGCCACTTCAGTGAGCTCACCTGAACCAGATGCAGCCTGTGTGACTGCACTGGCTTCACTGTGACTGGCAGTGACTTCCTATTGAAAGTCCTTCCTGCCAGTCAGCCGCATGACAGGCAGTCCCATTGGGAGGTGTTTCCCTCCTCCGGGACTGCCAGACCGACCTGCGATTAGCAGAGAGCTGGCTTCCTGTAGGGAGCCACTCCCTGTCTGATCGTCAGCCCAATCTGGGGGTAAAGTTACTAAGATGGGAGTTCTATTTAGGATGAGCTGTTGCCCATAGCAACCAATCAGATTCTACTTCTCATTTATCTAGCACCTTGTATAAGATAATACCTGGAATCTGATTGGCTGCTATGGACAACATCCCATCTTAAATAGATCTTAGTAAATTTACTCCCTGGCTTCTATGGACTGCAGCCAATGCAATCCATAGAAGCCAGAGGACTGCACATGCGCACTCAAGCAGACACTTGTATGCATGCGCAGGTCCTGGCGCCTGCTAGATCCATTAAGCAGGCGCTGGAACCCTGCTGTCCTGGGACTGGCTCTTTCCTCTTCCTCACCAGAATGGACAACCTGGCCCCCTGCCCGAAAAAGGTAGGCACTGTCGATGATTTCCAATAAATATCATAAACTATGAGCCAAAGTCCCAGGGTCTATGAAGAAATAGAGGACCCAATTGAGAGATGGACGCAATGTTGTACGCTGTGGTGCACTTTTTTGCCCCTGCATATTTGTATAATTCACACTCTGCATGTACCGTGAGGCAGTTGCAGGGAGAATTATTTCACAAAGTGTGTGACAGACGGCGACCATTTGTGAGAGGTGACGGGGAGTGGAGACTCAAGACTAAGAACAGACGTGTCCCAACTGTTTTGGGGATGTGTTACAGCTTGCGAATGTTGCTCAGCTACAATGGTTCCAGCATCTTACTTCCTATGGCCATGCTGGGTGACCATAGGTTTACTCTTAAGGTTGATTATCGACCAGTGTGCCTCCAATGTCTGAGTCTGCATACACGAGTGGCAGATCAGAGATGCTTCCATTGGGTGTTTCACTACAATCCCCGTGTGGCTGCTGCATTTGTATATTTTGGCACAGCCACTGTGTACTGAATCACAGCTATGATGGCATTTACGTACATCTCTGATATTTCTGCTAGACAACGATCCAAAGCGTACATCAAAATGAACCATTAATTGCTCACAGGGAAAGATACAGGTTTGGAATATCCTTGCCCTGTATTGGCTACTAGTGACAATCTGAGATCTAAAGCACACAGTGGGTGATTCCGACTTAATCGTAGCTGTGCTAAATTTAGCACAGCTACGATAAGGAACACAGACATGCGGGGGGACGCCCAGCACAGGGCTAGCTCCCCCACTGCATGTCAGTCCCTGACCCATCGCAGAAGTGCACAGCGACGATGCTTTTGCACTTCAGGAGTAGCTCCCGGCCAGAGTAGTTTTTGCGTGCTGGCCAGGAGCTATTCGTCGCTGCCCCGGCTCGCAGAGGCTGCATGTGACTTCACGCAACCGCAGCGGCCCACCCCCCGCACGGTCCAGCCACGCCTGCATTGGCCGGACTGCGCCCACCAAACGGCGGCCAAACGCCACCATGCCGCCCCCTCCTGCCCAGTGACCGCATCTGCCTGTCAATCAGGCAGAGGCGATCGCTAGACAATGACAGCCGTCGGCTGTCAGCCATGCACCGGCGCACTGTGGCACCAGTGCATGCGCAGTTATGACCTGATCGCTGTGCCGCGAAGAACTGCAGCGAGCGATCAGGTCAGAATGACCCCCACAGGTCCTGCAGTTTTCACCAAACCAGCTATTTTGTCATAAGGTGTCTCTGGCTTCTCCTGACTCCCAACACAGAATGATCTTCATCCAAACAGCTCTGCCAGTCCTCAGTGTCCTGCACTCTATGGGGGTCATTCAGACCCGATCGCACGCTAGCTTTTTTTTCAGCGGTGCGATCGGGTCTGAACTGCACATGCGTATGCTCCGCAGCCACCGGGGATTGCCGGACAGTGACGGATTTAATGAAGACAGCGTTTGCACCGGTGATCGCAAGAAGATTAACAGGAAGAGGCCATTTGTGGGTGTCAACTGACCATTTCTAGGGAGTGTCCGGAAAAACGCAGGCGTGCCCAGCCGTTTGGAGGGAGGGTTCCTGATGTCAGCTCCAGGCCGGATCATCGCACTGGAAGAGTAAAGGTCCATACACACTTGCCGATAACATGAGCAACGTCTCTCATTCCCCCCCCCCCCCCCCCCTGAGCGACGTCACTCATTTTATCGGCAAGTGTGTATGCCGCCAGCGACGACCGATGCGCGGCCCCGCGGGCCGGCAACGATTGTAGCTGTCGGTAGGGCATGCATGCAGGATCTGGACTGTCGTCCTCGACCTGCATGCACGGCTAGCGGAGGCGTGACGTCACTGAGCGATATGAGCGGTCATATCGCTCAGTGTGTACAGTCGGCCGGCCCGGGAGGGGGATACATTAGACGATGTCGCTCACAGAGCAACATCGTCTAATGTGTATGGGCCTTAAGTCCTGAGCTGTGCAGAGACTGCACAAACTTTTGTTTGTTTAACAAATACAACTTATTTTACACAAATAAAGTAAATAATGATGCAGCATGTATCATAATTGTACTAATAAACAGTGCTTACTATAATATTTTGAATAAAACAATACATTTGCCCAAAGACATAATTTAAAGTGTACATGTCTCTCGCTCACACCGAGATGACATACAAAGTGCTCCACAAGGCACCTTGGTGTGGCACCGCTGTACATCAGTGGTCTGCCAAGTTTCCACATGCACATCAAGTTGAACTTCTGCTCTGTTTTCAGAGAGTACGTGTTCTGGGAATTAGGGCAGAAATGAAATCCCATGCAATAAGCAGTGACTACAGAGCGAAGGTACTTTGCAACCTTTATCGCAGCTGGTTCGGACTTCATCCCCATAGGAAAAATAGTAAACATTGTTTACTAAACCAGATGGTAATGTGCGCAGCCAGACATTGTATTAAATTAAATTCTACCCATAAATCTACAATCAGTGGTTCCAAAACTTTTTTGAATCATGACACCCATAGGCCAAAAGTTTCTTATTGAGAAATTCAGAAAAACAATTATATTTGTAAATTGTGTTTATGTCATCCTTAGCTTCAGTTATGTGGTGAGGGACATGAGTCACCTCAGTTTGTCCACATATTTTATGACTGGAGGCCACGCCCACAAGCACTGGTTTTGCCTGTTACATTGACCATAAATTATTTCAATTGGTCCTGGACCACCAACACAAGGAACCCCTGCAAGTGCCCAAAAGCACCCCACGGTGCAACAGCACCATCAGTTTTTGGGCAGAAGATAAAATTGTTACAAGTGTGCAGTATAAATAGGATTTTAATTACCTACCGGTAAATCCTTTTCTTGTAGTCCATAGAGGATGCTGGGGTCCAATTTAGTACCATGGGGTATAGATGGATCCACAAGGAGCCACTGGCACTTTAAGAGTTTAATAGTGTGGGCTGGCCACCCCCTCTATGCCCCTCCTACCAGACTCATTCTAGAAACTGTGCCCGAGGAGACGGACATACTTCGAGAGAAGTAATACACAGATTGTGGTGAGATTCACATCAGCTCACACAGAACAGAAGCAGGACACCCGTAAAGGACAAAGAGAGCGTCCCACTTCCTGTGACGAGCATTTTGTTTCACATACATTTTCAAGGCCCGTGCAACATCCAAGGACTTTGAGGTAATCGAGGTGTCAGTAGCCACTGGCACCACAATAGGTTGGTTAATATGAAAAGCTGATACAACCTTTGGAAGAAACTGCTGACGCGTTCTGAGCTCAGCTCTATCCTCATTGAAGATCAAGTAGGGGCTTTTGTGCGACAATGCCACCAATTCTGACCCATTTCGTGTGCAAACAGAGTGACCGCCATCCAAGTAAAACATTTCAAGTATATCTCCTGTAAAGGTTCGAACCAATCCAACTGCAGGAACTGCAGCACCACATTAAGATCCCAAGGTGCTGTAGGAGGCACAAAGGGTGGTTGGATGTGGAGAACTCCTTTCAAGAGTGTCTGAACCTCAGGAACAGCAGCCAATTGTTTCTGGAAGAAATGGACAAGGCTGAAATCTGGATCCTAATGGATCCCAAGCATAGGTCCACATCCACACCTGCAATGCAAAAAGAGGAGAAACCGTCCTAGTTGAAACTCCACCGATGGAAACTTCTTGGACTCACACCAAGACACGTATTTCTTCTAAATCCGATGGTAATGCTTAGATGTTACCCCCTTCCTATCTTGGATAAGAGTAGGAATGACCTTGTTCGGAATGCCCTTCCAAGCTAAGATTTGGCGTTCAACCTCCATGCCGTCAAACGTAGCCGCGGTAAGTCTTGATAGGCGAACGCCTCCTGTTGTAGAAGATTTTCGCGAAGAGGAAGAGGCCTCGGGTCGGTCCTCCAGCAGTAATTCCAGAAAATCCACGTACCAAGCCCGTCTTGGCCAGTCCGGAGCAAAGAGGATTGCCTGAACTCTTGTTCTTTTTATCAGTCTGA
Source organism: Pseudophryne corroboree (assembly GCF_028390025.1). NCBI lineage: Eukaryota > Metazoa > Chordata > Amphibia > Anura > Myobatrachidae > Pseudophryne > Pseudophryne corroboree. Next base: position 232,170,881 of record NC_086453.1, read on the forward strand.
GAATCCTTGAGATGAGTGGAAGTGGAGGGAACACATACACTGACTGGAACACCGATGGAGTCACCAGGGCATCTACCGCCACTGCTTGTGGGTCTCATGACCTGGAACAGTACCTCCGAAGCTTCTTGTTGAGGCGAGCTTGTTGCCTCTGCGAATACCTCCGGGTGGAGGCCCCATTCTCCTGGATGGAGATCGTGTCTGCTGAGGAAGTCCGCTTCCCAGTTGTCCACTCCGGGAATGAAGTCCGCCGACAGCGCCAGCGTGTGCCTTTCCGCCCAGAGGAGGATTCTCGTTACCTCTGACATTGCGGCTCTGCTCTTCGTTCCACCCTGCCTGTTTATGTAGGACACCGCTGTGACATTGTCCTACTGAACATGAATGGAACGATCTTGCAGAAGATGTGCCACTTGTAGAAGGTCTTTGTATATGGCCCTCAGTTCCAGAACGTTTATTGGAAGGACAGATTCCTGACTTGACCACCTTACTTGGAAGTCCCCCTGCCCCCCCCTGGTGACTGCTCCCCAAACCTGCAGCCCTCGAGCAGGTGAGAAGTTTGCAGCCAACGTAGGATGGAAATCCTGGCTTTTGGCGACAGGCGTATCCGTTGGTGCATGTGAAGATGTGATCCTGACCACTTGTCCAGGAGATCCAGCTGGAAGAACCGTGCATGGAATCTTCTGTACTATAGAGCCTCATAGGAGGCCACCATCTTTCCCAGAAGGCGAATGCACTGATGAACCAATACCCGGGCTGGCTTCAGGACATCCCGGACCATTGATTGGATCACCAAAGCTTTCTCCACTGGCAGAAACACCCTCTGCACTTCCATGTCGAGTATCATCCCCAGGAAGGGCAGTCTCCTTGTCGGCTCCAAATGTGACTTTGGAAGGTTCAGGATCCACCCATGATCCCGGAGTAGTTGAGTTGAGAGAGCAATACTCTGCAACAGCTTCTTCCTGGAAGATGCCTTTATCAGCAGATCGTCCAGATATGGAATTATGTTCACTCCCTGTTTGCGGAGAAGGAGCATCATCTACGCCATGACCTTGGTGAACACCCTGGGTGCTGTGGAGAGGCCAAATGGTAATGTCTGGAACTGATAGTGACAGTCCCCTCAGATAGGCCTGGTGAGGCGGCCAGATCGGAATGTGAAGGTACACATCCTTGATATCCAGGGATACCAGGAATTCCCCCTCTTTGATTTGAAGAATCTGTGAGGTGGGAGTTCCAGTCTGCAACAATATCTGTCACCCAGGGGTCCAGGTATGATGACGCACAGACGTAACTGAAATCTTTTAGTCTCGCTCCCACCTGCCCGATGTCCAGGCTTGGAGGTCCACCACCATGCTGAAGATTTGGAGGAAGCAGAGCCTGGTTTCTGTTCCTGGGAACCTGTTGGTGTAGGTTTTCTGGATTTTCCCCGACCTCCTCTAAAGAAGGTGTGTGTGTGTGTGTGTGTGTGTGTGTGTGTGTGTGTGTGTGTGTGTGTGTGTGTGTGGGGGGGGGATTTTTTTAACATTTTGCAGTCCGAAAGGACTGCAGTGTAGGCGTAGGATAAGATTTCCTAGCCGGTGCTGGTGCGGAGGGAAGAAATGTCGACTTACCCGCAGTCGCCATGAAAATCCATGCATTCAATGCGTCCCCTTATAATGCCTGACCTGTGAAGGGCAGGTTCTCCACACTTTTCTTGGATTCTGCATCCACAGTCCATTGGCGTAGCCAGAGTCCTCTGCGCGCCGACACTGCCATGGAAGTAGCCCTTGCATTAAGCAGGCCAATATCCTCAATGGCCTCCACCATGAAACCTGCAGAATCCTGTATGTGATGTAAAAACAAGTCAATGTCACTCCTATCCGTAGTATCTAATTCCTCATGTCTCAGTCTTGCGGTCAGCTGGCTCTTTTAAGGCGGTTGAACCAGGGACAGGTAAAACCACCTTTTTAGACAACCTAGATATGGAAGCGTCTACTATAGGTGGGTTTTCCCACTTTTTTCTGTCCTCTCCAGGGAAAGGGAAAGCAACGAGAATTTTTTTAGGGATCTGGAATTTTTTCTCTGGGTTTTCCCAGGATTTTTCAAACAGGGAGTTTAACTCCTTAGAAGCAGGGAAGGTAAGGGAGGATTTCTTATTTACTGTAAAATAAGATTCTACTTCTTGCTCAGGTACCTTCTCAGAAATATGCAAAACATCCCTAATTGCTTCAATCATTAATTGCTCCCCCTTAGCGAGGGATGCATCCCCCCTGCATATCCCCATCACTGTCCCCTGTATCAGAGTCAGTATCAGTGTCAGCTTGCATTATTTGGGCAAGCATACATTTTTGCGGGTATGGAGGTGGGTTTTTAGGCGAAGTAGTGGGTGCTGAATACGTCAAGCCCTCCACAGATTTTCTCAAAAACTGCGTCTCCCTTTCAGTATGTGACGTCCTAGTTGAAATCTGGGATGTCATTCCCCTTAAAGAATCCACCCATGGTGGTTCGGATTCAGAAGGCTGAGAAAGTATATTGCAGCCCTGAGTACATGGAATAGACTCCTCAGGAGAAGATAAACACTCTGCAGCACAGGACACAGAGTCCTTGGACATGGTAATGTGGGATACACACACACACACACACACACACACACACACACACACACACACACACACACACACACACACACACACACACACACACACAGGAAAATGTCAGAGACAGTTTCCCCCAGAGTACCTTCAGAGAGTCACAGAGTATAAGGAGCCAGCCACACAGCGCCCCTGTAGGCAGTTATTATGATAAAAGCCCGGCGCTGACTAACTAACTAACTAACTAACTAACTAACTAACTAACGTTAATAGGATAATTAGTATTATAATCACACTCCCCCCTGTCTATAACACCCTGGTACCACAGAGGTATAGCTGGAGTTATGTGGAGGGCAGCGCTCCCTGTCAGAGTCTTGTTCCTATGATCTGCAGGGAGAAAATGGCACTGGTGAGGCTGGAGCCATTCTGAGGGGAAGTCCCGCCCCCTGTAATGGCGCTCGGCTTCCCGCACTTATTGTTTATACTGGCCTGAGGATTTGTGTGTGTTAACAGCAGGAGTAGCCCCTGTTAACTATGTGACCAGTTTAGGGTGTAATGCGCTGGCTCACGTGCCCCTCAAGCGCTGCATGTGTATGCTGCTGAGCCTTCCTGGAGCGCAGCCTTGTCAGCGCTGCGCTCCAACCCTTGTGCCGCCATACCCGCCGGCGACCCGCTAACCGGGACGGTGGCACTGTACTCACCACTCTTCTTTCTTCTGGCTCTGTTAGGGGGTGGTGGCCGTGCGAACAGCACCCTCAGGAGCTCAGTGTCCTGTCAGCGGAGTAGAGAACCATTAACTCTTCAGGAAGTTGGTTCCTCCCCCCCCCCCTCTAAATCCCACGAAGCAGGGAGGCTGTTGCCAGCAGCCTCCCTGTAAAACAACAAACTCTAAATTTTAATAAAAAAATAAAACTAAGAAAACTCCAAAGAGCTCCCCTAGCTGTGACCGGCAACTCCGGGCACATATTCTAAACTAAGTCTGGTAGGAGGGGCATAGAGTGTGTGTGGGGGGGTGGGGGGGAGGGGCAGCTCACACTATTAAACTCTTAAAGTGCCAGTGAGTCCTAGTGGACCTGTCTATACCCCATGGTACTAAATTGGACCCCAGCATCCTCTAGGACGTAAGAGAAAATAAGAATTTACTTACCGATAATTCTATTTCTCGTAGTCCGTAGTGGATGCTGGGAACTCCGTAAGGACCATGGGGAATAGCGGCTCCGCAGGAGACTGGGCACAAAAAGAAAGCTTTAGGACTACCTGGTGTGCACTGGCTCCTCCCCCTATGACCCTCCTCCAAGCCTCAGTTAGGACACTGTGCCCGGACGAGCGTACACAATAAGGAAGGATTTTGAATAGAGATGAGCGCCTGAAATTTTTCGGGTTTTGGTTTTGGGTTCGGTTCCGCGGCCGTGTTTTGGGTTCGAACGCGTTTTGGCAAAACCTCACCGAATTTTTTTTGTCGGATTCGGGTGTGTTTTGGATTCGGGTGTTTTTTTCAAAAAACACTAAAAAACAGCTTAAATCATAGAATTTGGGGGTCATTTTGATCCCAAAGTATTATTAACCTCAAAAACCATAATTTACACTCATTTTCAGTCTATTCTGAATACCTCACACCTCACAATATTATTTTTAGTCCTAAAATTTGCACCGAGGTCGCTGTGTGAGTAAGATAAGCGACCCTAGTGGCCGACACAAACACCGGGCCCATCTAGGAGTGGCACTGCAGTGTCACGCAGGATGTCCCTTCCAAAAAACCCTCCCCAAACAGCACATGACGCAAAGAAAAAAAGAGGCGCAATGAGGTAGCTGTGTGAGTAAGATTAGCGACCCTAGTGGCCGACACAAACACCGGGCCCATCTAGGAGTGGCACTGCAGTGTCACGCAGGATGGCCCTTCCAAAAAACCCTCCCCAAACAGCACATGACGCAAAGAAAAAAAGAGGCGCAATGAGGTAGCTGTGTGAGTAAGATTAGCGACCCTAGTGGCCGACACAAACACCGGGCCCATCTAGGAGTGGCACTGCAGTGTCACGCAGGATGTCCCTTCCAAAAAACCCTCCCCAAACAGCACATGACGCAAAGAAAAAAAGAGGCGCAATGAGGTAGCTGTGTGAGTAAGATTAGCGACCCTAGTGGCCGACACAAACACCGGGCCCATCTAGGAGTGGCACTGCAGTGTCACGCAGGATGTCCCTTCCAAAAAACCCTCCCCAAACAGCACATGACGCAAAGAAAAAAAGAGGCGCAATGAGGTAGCTGACTGTGTGAGTAAGATTAGCGACCCTAGTGGCCGACACAAACACCGGGCCCATCTAGGAGTGGCACTGCAGTGTCACGCAGGATGTCCCTTCCAAAAAACCCTCCCCAATCAGCACATGATGCAAAGAAAAAGAAAAGAAAAAAGAGGTGCAAGATGGAATTGTCCTTGGGCCCTCCCACCCACCCTTATGTTGTATAAACAAAACAGGACATGCACACTTTAACCAACCCATCATTTCAGTGACAGGGTCTGCCACACGACTGTGACTGATATGATGGGTTGGTTTGGACCCCCCCCAAAAAAGAAGCAATTAATCTCTCCTTGCACAAACTGGCTCTACAGAGGCAAGATGTCCACCTCATCTTCACCCTCCGATATATCACCGTGTACATCCCCCTCCTCACAGATTATCAATTCGTCCCCACTGGAATCCACCATCTCAGCTCCCTGTGTACTTTGTGGAGGCAATTGCTGCTGGTCAATGTCTCCGCGGAGGAATTGATTATAATTCATTTTAATGAACATCATCTTCTCCACATTTTCTGGATGTAACCTCGTACGCCGATTGCTGACAAGGTGAGCGGCGGCACTAAACACTCTTTCGGAGTACACACTTGTGGGAGGGCAACTTAGGTAGAATAAAGCCAGTTTGTGCAAGGGCCTCCAAATTGCCTCTTTTTCCTGCCAGTATAAGTACGGACTGTGTGACGTGCCTACTTGGATGCGGTCACTCATATAATCCTCCACCATTCTATCAATGTTGAGAGAATCATATGCAGTGACAGTAGACGACATGTCCGTAATCGTTGTCAGGTCCTTCAGTCCGGACCAGATGTCAGCATCAGCAGTCGCTCCAGACTGCCCTGCATCACCGCCAGCGGGTGGGCTCGGAATTCTGAGCCTTTTCCTCGCACCCCCAGTTGCGGGAGAATGTGAAGGAGGAGATGTTGACAGGTCGCGTTCCGCTTGACTTGACAATTTTGTCACCAGCAGGTCTTTCAACCCCAGCAGACCTGTGTCTGCCGGAAAGAGAGATCCAAGGTAGGCTTTAAATCTAGGATCGAGCACGGTGGCCAAAATGTAGTGCTCTGATTTCAACAGATTGACCACCCGTGAATCCTTGTTAAGCGAATTAAGGGCTGCATCCACAAGTCCCACATGCCTAGCGGAATCGCTCCCTTTTAGCTCCTTCTTCAATGCCTCCAGCTTCTTCTGCAAAAGCCTGATGAGGGGAATGACCTGACTCAGGCTGGCAGTGTCTGAACTGACTTCACGTGTGGCAAGTTCAAAGGGCATCAGAACCTTGCACAACGTTGAAATCATTCTCCACTGCACTTGAGACAGGTGCATTCCACCTACTATATCGTGCTCAATTGTATAGGCTTGAATGGCCTTTTGCTGCTCCTCCAACCTCTGAAGCATATAGAGGGTTGAATTCCACCTCGTTACCACTTCTTGCTTCAGATGATGGCAGGGCAGGTTCAGTAGTTTTTGGTGGTGCTCCAGTCTTCTGTACGTGGTGCCTGTACGCCGAAAGTGTCCCGCAATTTTTCTGGCCACCGACAGCATCTCTTGCACGCCCCTGTCGTTTTTTAAAAAATTCTGCACCACCAAATTCAAGGTATGTGCAAAACATGGGACGTGCTGGAATTTGCCCATATTTAATGCACACACAATATTGCTGGCGTTGTCCGATGCCACAAATCCACAGGAGAGTCCAATTGGGGTAAGCCATTCCGCGATGATCTTCCTCAGTTGCCGTAAGAGGTTTTCAGCTGTGTGCGTATTCTGGAAAGCGGTGATACAAAGCGTAGCCTGCCTAGGAAAGAGTTGGCGTTTGCGAGATGCTGCTACTGGTGCCGCCGCTGCTGTTCTTGCGGCGGGAGTCCATACATCTACCCAGTGGGCTGTCACAGTCATATAGTCCTGACCCTGCCCTGCTCCACTTGTCCACATGTCCGTGGTTAAGTGGACATTGGGTACAACTGCATTTTTTAGGACACTGGTGAGTCTTTTTCTGACGTCCGTGTACATTCTCGGTATCGCCTGCCTAGAGAAGTGGAACCTAGATGGTATTTGGTAACGGGGGCACACTGCCTCAATAAATTGTCTAGTTCCCTGTGAACTAACGGCGGATACCGGACGCACGTCTAACACCAACATAGTTGTCAAGGACTCAGTTATCCGCTTTGCAGTAGGATGACTGCTGTGATATTTCATCTTCCTCGCAAAGGACTGTTGAACAGTCAATTGCTTACTGGAAGTAGTACAAGTGGGCTTACGACTTCCCCTCTGGGATGACCATCGACTCCCAGCGGCAACAACAGCAGCGCCAGCAGCAGTAGGCGTTACACGCAAGGATGCATCGGAGGAATCCCAGGCAGGAGTGGACTCGTCAGAATTGCCAGTGACATGGCCTGCAGGACTATTGGCATTCCTGGGGAAGGAGGAAATTGACACTGAGGGAGTTGGTGGGGTGGTTTGCGTGAGCTTGGTTACAAGAGGAAGGGATTTACTGGTCAGTGGACTGCTTCCGCTGTCACCCAAAGTTTTTGAACTTGTCACTGACTTATTATGAATGCGCTGCAGGTGACGTATAAGGGAGGATGTTCCGAGGTGGTTAACGTCCTTACCCCTACTTATTACAGCTTGACAAAGGGAACACACGGCTTGACACCTGTTGTCCGCATTTCTGGTGAAATACCTCCACACCGAAGAGCTGATTTTTTTGGTATTTTCACCTGGCATGTCAACGGCCATATTCCTCCCACGGACAACAGGTGTCTCCCCGGGTGCCTGACTTAAACAAACCACCTCACCATCAGAATCCTCCTGGTCAATTTCCTCCCCAGCGCCAGCAACACCCATATCCTCCTCATCCTGGTGTACTTCAACACTGACATCTTCAATCTGACTATCAGGAACTGGACTGCGGGTGCTCCTTCCAGCACTTGCAGGGGGCGTGCAAATGGTGGAAGGCGCATGCTCTTCACGTCCAGTGTTGGGAAGGTCAGGCATCGCAACCGACACAATTGGACTCTCCTTGTGGATTTGGGATTTCGAAGAATGCACAGTTCTTTGCTGTGCTGCTTTTGCCAGCTTGAGTCTTTTCATTTTTCTAGCGAGAGGCTGAGTGCTTCCATCCTCATGTGAAGCTGAACCACTAGCCATGAACATAGGCCAGGGCCTCAGCCGTTCCTTGCCACTCCGTGTGGTAAATGGCATATTGGCAAGTTTACGCTTCTCCTCCGACAATTTTATTTTAGGTTTTGGAGTCCTTTTTTTACTGATATTTGGTGTTTTGGATTTGACATGCTCTGTACTATGACATTGGGCATCGGCCTTGGCAGACGACGTTGCTGGCATTTCATCGTCTCGGCCATGACTAGTGGCAGCAGCTTCAGCACGAGGTGGAAGTGGATCTTGATCTTTCCCTAATTTTGGAACCTCAACATTTTTGTTCTCCATATTTTAATAGGCACAACTAAAAGGCACCTCAGGTAAACAATGGAGATGGATGGATTGGATACTAGTATACAATTATGGACGGGCTGCCGAGTGCCGACACAGAGGTAGCCACAGCCGTGAACTACCGCACTGTACTGTGTCTGCTGCTAATATATAGACTGGTTGATAAAGAGATAGTATACTCGTAACTAGTATGTATGTATAAAGAAAGAAAAAAAAACCACGGTTAGGTGGTATATACAATTATGGACGGGCTGCCGAGTGCCGACACAGAGGTAGCCACAGCCGTGAACTACCGCACTGTACTGTGTCTGCTGCTAATATATAGACTGGTTGATAAAGAGATAGTATACTCGTAACTAGTATGTATGTATAAAGAAAGAAAAAAAAACCACGGTTAGGTGGTATATACAATTATGGACGGGCTGCCGAGTGCCGACACAGAGGTAGCCACAGCCGTGAACTACCGCACTGTACTGTGTCTGCTGCTAATATAGACTGGTTGATAAAGAGATAGTATACTACTAATATTATATATACTGGTGGTCAGGTCACTGGTCACTAGTCACACTGGCAGTGGCACTCCTGCAGCAAAAGTGTGCACTGTTTAATTTTAATATAATATTATGTACTCCTGGCTCCTGCTATAACCTATAACTGGCACTGCAGTAGTGCTCCCCAGTCTCCCCCACAATTATAAGCTGTGTGAGCTGAGCAGTCAGACAGATATATAATATATATAGATGATGCAGCACACTGGCCTGAGCCTGAGCAGTGCACACAGATATGGTATGTGACTGACTGAGTCACTGTGTGTATCGCTTTTTTCAGGCAGAGAACGGATATATTAAATAAACTGCACTGTGTGTCTGGTGGTCACTCACTATATAATATATTATGTACTCCTGGCTCCTGCTATAACCTATAACTGGCACTGCAGTAGTGCTCCCCAGTCTCCCCCACAATTATAAGCTGTGTGAGCTGAGCAGTCAGACAGATATATATAATATTATTTATATATAGATAATAGATGATGCAGCACACTGGCCTGAGCCTGAGCAGTGCACACAGATATGGTATGTGACTGAGTCACTGTGTGCTGTGTATCGCTTTTTTCAGGCAGAGAACGGATTATAAATAAAACTGGTGGTCACTGGTCACTATCAGTAAAACTCTGCACTGTACTGAGTACTCCTAATGCTCCCCAAAATTAGTAAATCAAGTGTCTCTCTAATCTATTCTAAACGGAGAGGACGCCAGCCACGTCCTCTCCCTATCAATCTCAATGCACGTGTGAAAATGGCGGCGACGCGCGGCTCCTTATATAGAATCCGAGTCTTGCGATAGAATCCGAGCCTCGCGAGAATCCGACAGCGTCATGATGACGTTCGGGCGCGCTCGGGTTAACCGAGCAAGGCGGGAAGATCCGAGTCGCTCGGACCCGTGAAAAAAAACATGAAGTTCTGGCGGGTTCGGATTCAGAGAAACCGAACCCGCTCATCTCTAATTTTGAATCCCGGGTAAGACTCATACCAGCCACACCAATCACACCGTACAACTTGTGATATGAAACCCAGTTAACAGCATGATAACAGAGGTGCCTCTGAAGAGATGGCTTACAACAAGAACCCGATTAGTTAACAATAACTATGTACAAGTATTGCAGACAATCCGCACTTGGGATGGGCGCCCAGCATCCACTACGGACTACGAGAAATAGAATTATCGGTAAGTAAATTCTTATTTTCTCTGACGTCCTAGTGGATGCTGGGAACTCCGTAAGGACCATGGGGATAATACCAAAGCTCCCAAACGGGCGGGAGAGTGCGGATGACTCTGCAGCACCGAATGAGAGAACTCCAGGTCCTCCTCAGCCAGGGTATCAAATTCATAGAATTTTGCAAACGTGTTTGCCCCTGACCAAGTAGCTGCTCGGCAAAGTTGTAAAGCCGAGACCCCTCGGGCAGCCGCCCAAGATGAGCCCACCGTCCTTGTGGAATGGGCTTTTATTGATTTAGGCTGCGGTAATCCTACCGCAGAATGCGCCAGCTGAATAGTGCTACAAATCCAGCGCGCAATAGACTGCTTAGAAGCAGGAGCACCCAGCTTGTTGGGTGCCATCAGGATAAACAGCGAGTCAGTTTTCCTGACTCCAGCCGTCCTGGAAAAATAAAATTTTCAGGGCCCTGACTACGTCCAGCAACTTGGAATCCTCCAAGTCCCCAGTAGCCGCAGGCACCACAATAGGTTGGTTCAAGTGAAAACCTGAGACCACCTTCGGGAGAAACTGAGGACGAGTCCTCAACTCTGCCCTCTCCATATAGAAAATCAGATAAGGCCTTTTACATGACAAAGCCGCCAATTCTTACACACGCCTGGCCAAGGCCAAGGCCAACAGCATGACCACTTTCCGCGCGAGATACTTAAGCTCCATGGTTTTAAGTGGCTCTACCCATGCGACTTTAGGAAATCCAACACCACGTTGAGATCCAAAAAGTGCCACAGGAGGCACAAAAAGGAGGCTGAATATGTAGTACTCCTTTAACCAAAGTCTGAACTTCAGGCAGTGAAGCCAGTTCTTTCTGGAAGAAATTCGACAGAGCCGAAATCTGGACCTTGATGGACCCCAATTTGAGGCCCAAACGTCACCCCTGCTTGCAGGAAGTGCAGGAATCGACATAGTTGAAATTCCTCCGTCGGGGCCTTCATGGCCTCCCACCAAGCAACAAATCTTCGCCAAACGCGGCGATAATGTCTTGCGGTGACATCCTTCCTGGCTATGATCAGGGTAGGGATGACTTCCTTCGGAATACCCTTTTCCTTTAGGATCCGGTGTTCTACCGCCATGCCGTCAAACGCAGCCGTGGTAAGTCTTGGAACAGACAGGGTCCCTGCTGCAGCAGGTCTTGTCTGAGCGGCAGAGGCCAAGGGTCCTCTGCCAGCATCTCTTGAAGTTCCGGGTACCAAGCTCTTCATGGCCAATCCGGAACCCCGAGTATGGTTTTCACTCCTCGCCTTCTTATTATTCTCAGTACCTTGGGTATGAGAGGTAGAGGAGGAGACACATAAACCGACTGGTACACCCATGGTGTCACTAGAGCGTCCCCAGCGATCGCCTGAGGGTCCCTTGACCTGGCGCCATATATTTTCAACTTCTTGTTGAGGCGGGACGCCATCATGTCCACCCGTGGTCATTCCCAACGGTTTACCCGCATTTGGAAAACTTCTGGATGAAGTCCCCATTCTCCTGGGTGTAGGTCGCCCATCGGAGAATCTTTGTGGCTTCTGCCATCGCCATCCTGCTTCTTGTGCCGCCCTGTCTGTTTACATGGGCGACCGCCGTGATGTCGTCTGATTGGATCAATACCGGCTGGTTCTGAAGCAGGGGCCTTGCTTGGCTTAGGGTATTGTAAATGGCCCTTAGCTGCAGAATATTTATGTGAAGCGAAATCTCCTTGGAAATTTCTTCCCTGTGTGACTGCACCTCTGCCCCGAAGGCTGGCATCCGTGGTCACCAGGACCCAGTCCTGTATTCCGAATCTGCGGCTCTCTAGTAGATGAGCCCTCTGCAGCCACCACAGCAGCGACACCCTGTTTCTTGCTGACAGGGTTATCCGCTGTTGTATTTGTAGATGGGACCCGGACCATTAGTCCCACAGGTCCCACTGGAACGTCCTTGCGTGGAGTCTTCCAAATGGAATTATGCTTCGTACGAAGCTACCATTTTTCCCAGGACTCGTGTGCATTGATGTACCGACACCTGTCCTGGTTTTAGGATGTCTCTGACTAGAGATGACAACTCCTCGGCTTTTCCCACTGGAAGAAACACTCTTTTCTGGTCTGCGTTCAGAAACATTCCCAGGAACAGAAGACGTGTCATCGGGACCAGCTGTGACTTTGGAATATTGAGAATCCAGTCGTGCTGTTGTAGCACTTCTGCTACCCCCACTACCAACTGTTCTTTGGACCTCGCCTTTATCAGGAGATCGTCCAAGTACGGGATAATAAAAACTTCCTTCTTGCGAAGGAGTATCGTCACTTCGGCCATTACCTAGGTAAAGACCTTCGGTGCCGTGGACAACTCCAACGGACGCGTCTGGAACTGATAGTGACAGTCCTGTACCACATATCTGAGGTACTCCTGGTGAGGGGGGTAAATGGGGACATGCAGGTACGCATCCTTGATGTCCAGGGAGACCCTGTAATCCCCCTAGTCCAGGCGCGTAATAACCGCCCTGAGCGATTCCATCTTGAACTTGAATCTTCTGATATAAAAGTTCAAGTATTTTAATTTCAAGATGGGTCTCACCGAACCATTTCGGTACCACAACCACTGTGGAATAGTAACCCCTTCCTTGCTGAAGGAGGGGTACCTTGACAATCACTTGTTGTGATTATAGTGTTGAATATCCACCAACACCGTCTCCCTGGCAGAGGGAGGTGCCGGTAAGGCAGATTTTAGGAAACGGCGGGGGGAAGAACGTCTCGAACTCCAGCCTGTACCCCTGAGATCCTGCTTGAAGGACCCAGGGATCCATGTGAGAGAGCCCACTGTCCGCTGAAATATCTGAGACGGGCCCCCACCGTACCCGGGTCCGCCTGAGCAGCCCCAGCACCATGCTGTGGACCTACCGGACGCAGGGAGGACTTCTGCTCTTGAGAACTAGCTGTGTGTTGCAGCTTTTTCCTCTACCTTTGCCTCTCGGCAGAAAGGATGAGCCTCTAGCCCTCTTGCTTTTCTGGGGCCGAAAGGACTGTACTTGATGATACGGTGCTTTCTTTTGTTGTGGGGTAGCCTGTGGCAAAAAAAATCGATTTCCCAGCAGTAGCTGTGGAAACGAGGTCTGAAAATCTATCCCCAAACAGTTTTACCCCCTTATAGGGCAACTTCCATGTGCCGATTCGAGTCGGCATCGCCTGACCATTGTCAAGTCCATAACCCCCGTCTGGCGGCAATGGACCTAGCGCTTATTTTTGATGCCAGCCGGCAAATATCCCTCTGAGCATCACGCATGTATAAGACCACGTCTTTTATATGCTCTATTTTCAGCAAAATATTGTCCCTATCCATAGTTATTTTCCGACAGGGAATCTGACCACGCAGCGGGAGCACTGCACATCCATGCCGAAGCAACGGCTGGTCGCAATATAATGCCCTAGTGTGTGACCATATCTTATAGGGTAACCTCCTGCTTTCTATCAGCAGGCTCCTTCAGGGCGGCCGTATCCGGAGACGGTAGTGCCACCTTTTCTGATAAGCGTGTAAGCGCTGTATCTACCCTATGGGGTGTTTCCCCGCGTGACCCATCCTCTGGCGGGAAAGGGTACGCTGCCAATAACCGTTGTAGAAATTATCAATTTCTTACCGGGGGAAGACCACTCTTCCTCACACACCTCATTTAATTTCTCAGATGCAAGAAAAACTACTAATAGTTTTCTCTCACCAAACACAATACCCTTTTATGTGGTACCTGGGGTATAATCATAAATGTGTAATACATTTTTCATTGCCTCAATCCTGTAACGGGTGGACCTATTTGGAGGGTACACCAGTCTCATCGATGTCGACACTGGAGTCAGTATCCGTGTCGACATCTGTGTCTGTTATCTGAGGTAGCGGGCGATTTTAAAGCCCCCCATGACATTTGAGACGCTGGAACAGGCACAAGCTGAGTAGCCGGCTGTTCCGTGTCGTCGACCTTTTATGTAAGGCGTTGACACTTTCACGTAATCCTTCCATAAGTTCAACCACCCCGGTGTCGACCCTGCAGGGGGTGACAACATATTTACAGGCATTCGCTCCGCCTCCACCTCATTATCCTCCACATACCTGTCGACACAGCCGTACCGACACACAGCACACACACAGGGAATGCTCTGATAGAGGACAGGACCCCACAAAGCCCTTTGGGGAGACAGAGGGAGAGTATGCCAGCACACACCAGGGCGCTATATATCACAGGGATAGCACCTATAAAAAAGTGTTTTCCCTTATAGCTGCATATATTTGTATACTGCGCCTAAATTGTGCCCCCCCTCTCTTTTTAACCCTTTCTGTAGTGTATTAACTGCAGGGGAGAGCCAGGGAGCTTCCCTCCAACGGAGCTGTGAGGGAAAATGGCGCCAGTGTGCTGAGGAGATAGGCTCCGCCCCCTTCTCGGCAGACTTTTCTCCCGCTTTTTTCAGGAATCTGGCAGGGGTTAATATACATCCATATAGCCCTGGGGGTTATATGTGATGTATTTTTGCCAGCCAAGGTGTTTATATTGCTGCTCAGGGCGCCCCCCCCCCCCCAGCGCCCTGCACCCATCAGTGACCGGAGTGTGTGGTGTGCATGAGGAGCAATGGCGCACAGCTGCAGTGCTGTGCGCTACCTTGGTGAAGACTGATGTCTTCTGCCGCCGATTTTCCGGACCTCTTCTTGCTTCTGGCTCTGTAAGGGGGCCGGCGGCGCGGCTCTGGGACCGGACTCCGAGGCTGGGCCTGTGTTCGGTCCCTCTGGAGCTAATGGTGTCCAGTAGCCTAAGAAGCCCAAGCTGGCTGCAAGCAGGCAGGTTCGCTTCTTCTCCCCTTAGTCCCTCGATGCAGTGAGCCTGTTGCCAGCAGGTCTCACTGAAAATAAAAAACCTAAAACTAACTTTTTCTAAGAAGCTCAGGAGAGCCCCCTAGATTGCACCCAGCTCGGTCGGGCACAAAAATCTAACTGAGGCTTGGAGGAGGGTCATAGGGGGAGGAGCCAGTGCACACCAGGTAGTCCTAAAGCTTTCTTTTTGTGCCCAGTCTCCTGCGGAGCCGCTATTCCCCATGGTCCTTACGGAGTTCCCAGCATCCACTAGGACGTCAGAGAAAAAGGGTTAATGTTTAATCTCTTTCTTCCATTAAATAAATTGTCCCGCCTTTTCCCATCACATACTGCTTTGTTTCACTTCATGTACAACTCACTTTATTTAAAGATGGGTGAAACAAGTTAACCGATTTCAGAAATAATCATTGTAGGGGGATGTGGTCAGGATCCTGTCAGTCGGGAATCCCAACAGTCAGACTACAGACAGTGGGATCCCAGGAGATTCCGAAGGTTAATACAGGGGTTAGGATTAGGCACTAGGGAGATGGGTATGGTTAGGCTGAAGGGGGAGAGGTTAGGGTTATGCTATGGGATCGAGAAGCAGGGCCGTAACTAGCTGTGTGCAGGCGGCACCTTGCCCACAGCGCATATGCACTGTGGGCGCACCTTCTGGCAGCACAGTCTACACGGCCACCCGTCTCCCGCTGCTGTAGCACTGCCCTGTATCAAGTGGTGTGCGCTCAGCTCCTTCTCTGTTGCTGAGCGCACCACTGTACAGACAAGGTAGTGCGCACCGCACAGCAGACTTTCAGCGCCACCTTCCCCCCCCCCTCCCCCCCCGGATAGGATGCTCCACACCTGTCCCCCCCCCTTCCTGCAGTGTCTCAGGGAGAGACGTGATTATCTCTCTAACAGCCCCAGCTGACTCCCACAGTGCCCTGCGCCGCGAGGAGCTGTGGCATTTGGGCGGGGGAGAGGAGGCACAGTGATACTTTTCAGAGCATTGCTGCCATTATTTAAGGACTTACAGTATGTAGAAATTACATTGACTTTTGAACATGAATGGGAACATACACTGCGCCAGATGAAGGTGAGCTTTCTCTGCTGTAGCATTCTGGCAGAGGTAACACAGCTTTAACCAGAGTATTGGTTTAGGCTGAGATGCATGACAAACTTTGAGGGTGATGTGTCTGGGGAGTATCCAGCTTGTGATTGGTAAGGGAGGAAACATGAACTGCACGGAAGTAGCTGTGGCTGCATGAGCAGAAGTAATTGGGGGGATGGAGGTCAAACGCTTCAGTTTGGGATGGTTCAGGGCTCCCAAACACAGCTTGAACCAAGGAGTAATGATCTCTATTTTCTTCTACTGTCATTGGGTACCATACACTTTCCTCCTCGGGGACTTTAGACAGGGGGTAGCGTTCCCTCTGAGTCACCTGACACATCGAATATCGTTCTCTCTTCTTCCTCAACTTGACATAGTTGGACTCTTTCCCATTCCTTTGGAACTTGGCACATAGCCTTTCTATTGGCTCTTCTGGAACCTGACACAATGCGTACATCTCTCCCAAACCCAGCTGACTTGCACAGTGCCTTGCGCCGCGAGGAGCTGCAGTGTTTGGGTGGGGGGTGGGGTAGAGGAGGAGACATTACTGATCACAGTGCAGCCCAAGGCAGCGTGTTCAGAGTCAGACCTAAGGTGATCTTTCCCTGACCTGTGTAAAAGGGAACTCTACCTGCCGTACTGTGTAAAAGGGGACTCTACCTGCTGCAATGTGTAAAATGGGGACTCTACCTGGCATAATGTGTAAAAGGGGGCTCTACCTGCCGTAATGTGTAAAATGGGGACTCTACCTGCTGTACTGTGTAAAAGGGGATTCTACCTTTCGTACTGTGTAAAAGGGGACTCTACCTGCTGTAATGTGTAAAATGGGTATTCTACCTGGCGTAATGTGTAAAAGGGGGCTCTTCCTGCCATAACGTGTAAAATGGGGACGCTACCTGCTGTACTGTGTAAAAGAGAGCTCTGACTGCCATAATGTGTAAAAAGGAGCTCTACATGCCATAATGTGTAAAATGGAGCTCTACCTGGTGTAATGTGTGACAGGTTCTACTTGTTAGAAAAAAGGGAAAAAGAAAGACTCTGTGTTGGGGCATTCTTATCATAAAACTATGTGTAGACAATGAAACTTAACTTTTAATTATTATTATTATTATACTGAAATTAATGTGACAAATGACAAGCAAATATTCAATATAAAAAATTGATTCCACACATGAAATTCTTGTTTTAATACTTAATAATACATAAAGTATATAAAGCCATGGTGAAAATTATTTCAATCAAATTCAATACAATGGGTATGGCCTGTCATTTATTCAATTTTGACAGACTTACTAGACCCATAGTGGTATCCTATAAAGTGGTCTTTGTCCTGTGAAGGTTTCTTTGTTGCCAATAGTAAACTATCAAAATTATGTTTTGTTGCCTAGATTGTGTCACACGCCAGGGGCAGCGGCCGCCGCGCTTACCCCTGCGTGTCTGCTGGTCCGTTTGGCGGTCCCCACCTCTGGCGGTCCTCGGGTCCCGGCGTCTGGCTGGCGTGGCTCCCGGCGGTTCCCCGGAGCGTGGGCGCCGCCGTGACGGCCGGCGTCACGTGGGCGGGGAGCGGGTGACGTCACTAACCCGCTTCACCAATCCAGTAGAGGCGGGAGATTCAAAACCAGACGCCGGGCAGAGCCTCGGCGCCTGAGTATCGTCTCTTTTCTGAAGTGGATGCCAGAGCTCCCGTACGCAGTGTGTTCCCCAGCAGCTATACTCCAGTGCTTCCAGCATTCAGGGTGCCATCCTGCAGCACAGTCTCCAGTGTTCCTAGCAACTAGTGTTTTCCTCTGCAGTGCAGTCGCCAGCGCTCCCTGGATTCAGCATGACCTGCGGGCTGAACCAACTTTAGTGTTTCCAGCCTTCAGTGTCTTTCATCATCGCTCACAAGTTCTTCATTCATCAGTGTCTTTAAACATCACTCACAAATTCTTCAGTGTCTTTCACCATCGCTCACAAGTTCTTCATTCATCAGTGTCTTTAAACATCGCTCACAAATTCTTCAGTGTCTTTCACCATCGCTCACAAGTTCTTCATTCATCAGTGTCTTTAAACATCGCTCACAAATTCTTCAGTGTCTTTCACCATCGCTCACAAGTTTTTCATTCATCAGTGTCTTTAAACATTGCTCACGAATTCTTCAGTGTCTTTCACCATCGCTCACAAGTTCTTCATTCATCAGTGTCTTTAAACATCGCTCACAAATTCTTCAGTGTCTTTCATCATCGCTCACAAGTTCTTCATTCATCAGCGTCTTTAAACATCGCTCACAAATTCTTCAGTGTCTTTCATCATCGCTCACAAGTTCTTCATTCATCAGTGTCTTTAAACATCGCTCACAAATTCTTCAGTGTCTTTCACCATCGCTCACAAGTTCTTCATTCATCAGCGTCTTTAAACATCGCTCACAAATTCTTCAGTGTCTTTCACCATCGCTCACAAGTTCTTCATTCATCAGTGTCTTTAAACATCGCTCACAAATTCTTCAGTGTCTTTCATCATCGCTCACAAGTTCTTCATTCATCAGTGTCTTTAAACATCGCTCACAAATTCTTCAGTGTCTTTCACCATCGCTCACAAGTTCTTCATTCATCAGTGCCTTTAAACATTGCTCACAAATTCTCCAGTAGCCTTTGACATTGCCCACAAGTTCCCTTTCTTTCATGTGTCGCTGTATTGCTCCCTTCCCATAATAAAGTTCCTCAGCATTTTTCACCAATCCTAACTGTCAGAGTCTTGTATGAGGAAAACCTATATCCGACCATCTCTGCTCCGACCCAGCTGTGGTTCCTCTTCCCGACCATCGGAAGAACCCCCGAGTTCACAACAGTCCCAACCCAGGTCAGTGACAGATTGGTTCTTAATGACCATCTGTTCTTTTATTTAACAGAGGTGTTCCCATCAGGCCTTTTATTCAGCAGAGTATTAGATGACTGCTCTCTGCCTGAAAATGAAACAATTGTGCCAATATTATTGTCACTGTATTAGAATTTTACAGTCACAGAGGAGATCCTGCAGAGGAGAAATAATATTCCAATTTTGACTGTTGTCTCAACAGATACGAATAACAAAATGATACTTAATTTGATATAGATAGCAAAATAAAGAAGGAACTCTCCCTTCTGCTGTTCAGCGTATATGTTTAATGCACCTGGTATTCATTGGTAGTCTCCCAACCAATTACTAGCCAAGCCCACCAAAGATTTGCTTCCAAGATCATACGAGATTGGGCGTATCCTGTGGAGTATGGCAGTAATCTGCTAAATGAGAGAGTACTTGTTCCTTGAGAAAGGAAAATGTACTTCTGATGTCCAGGGGAGCTAGTATGCCCACCTGTCTCTATTATTGAGAGACCAACCCCTGGAAGAGAGAGCACATTATCAGATCACGAAAAGGATATAGATATGAAGAATTTGAATTAGTAAAGCAGGATCTCAAATAGGTATAGATACAAAAATTATTATCAGTGATATAGATTAAGGGTTATCCTTAGAGAGCGTATCTAACCGATTGTTCAAATCACAGTATGTATCACCTACTGTATTATAACAATAGTGAGTCCTGTTTACATAAACTGAAAAAGAGAAAGTTCCTTTTCCTTCAGACAAGGCATATGAGTGTTCTTGTTTTAGCAGACTGTAAGTAAATTATTCTCAATACATAGTCCTGAAAAAGATTCCAAAAACCCTTTCCTTAGGAAAGGTACATGAAGAACCACATATTATCAGTATAAACCCAAGGCTGTAACACAAACATTTAAAACATCAATGAATAAATAATTACTCTTATTAGCTCAAATGCACAGTACTGCAGGAAAACTCAACTCCCTCTCCTTAAAGGGGGCACATGAGTACTCCTATGAGTACTGATAATATTTTTTGTATCTATACTAGTGATGTGCACCGGACATTTTTTCGGGTTTTTGGTTTTGGATTCGGTTCCGCGGCCGTGTTTTGGATTCGGACGCGTTTTGGCAAAACCTCACCGAAATTTTTTTGTCGGATTCGGGTGTGTTTTGGATTCGGGTGTTTTTTTTCAAAAAACCCTAAAAAACAGCTTAAATCATAGAATTTGGGGGTCATTTTGATCCCATAGTATTATTAACCTCAATAACCATAATTTCCACTCATTTTCAGTCTATTCTGAACACCTCACACCTCACAATATTATTTTTAGTCCTAAAATTTGCACCGAGGTCGCTGGATGGCTAAGCTAAGCGACACAAGTGGCCGACACAAACACCTGGCCCATCTAGGAGTGGCACTGCAATGTCAGACAGAATGGCACTTCAAAAAATAGTCCCCAAACAGCACATGATGCAAAGAAAAAAAGAGGTGCACAAAGGTCGCTGTGTGACTAAGCTAAGCAACACAAGTGGCCGACACAAACACCTGGCCCATCTAGGAGTGGCACTGCAGTGTCAGACAGGATGGCACTTCAAAAAAATAGTCCCCAAACAGCACATAATGCAGAGAAAAAAAGAGGTGCAATGAGGTAGCTGTGTAACTAAGCTAAGAGACCCAAGTGGCCGACCCAAACACCTGGCCCATCTAGGAGTGGCACTGCAGTGTCAGACAAGATGGCACTTTAAAAAAATAGTCCCCAAACAGCACATGATGCAAAGAAAAAAAGAGGCGCAATGAGGTAGCTGTGTGACTAAGCTAAGCGACCCAAGTGGCCGACACAAACACCTGGCCCATCTAGGAGTGGCACTGCAGTGTCAGACAGGATGGCACTTCAAAAAAAAATAGTCCCCAAACAGCACATGATGCAAAGAAAAAAAGAGGCGCAATGAGGTAGCTGTGTGACTAAGCTAAGCGACCCAAGTGGCCGACACAAACACCTGGCCCATCTAGGAGTGGCACTGCAGTTTTCTAGCGAGAGGATGAGTGCTTCCATCCTCATGTGAAGCTGAACCACTTGCCACTCCGTGTCGTAAATGGCATATTGGCAAGTTTACGCTTCGCATCAGACGCTTTCAATTTTGATTTTTGGGTCATTTTACTGAACTTTTGTTTTTTGGATTTTACATGCTCTCTACTATGACATTGGGCATCGGCCTTGGCAGACGACGTTGATGGCATTTAATCGGCTCGGCCATGACTAGTGGCAGCAGCTTCAGCACGAGGTGGAAGTGGATCTTGAACTTTCCCTATTTTAACCTCCACATTTTTGTTCTCCATTTTTTAATGTGTGGAATTATATGCCAGTATCAATAGCAATGGCCTACTACTATATATACTGCGCACAACTGAAATGCACCACAGGTATGGATGGATAGTATACTTGACGACACAGAGGTAGGTAGAGCAGTGGCCTTCCGTACCGTAATGCTATATATTATATACTGGTGGTCAGCAAACTGTGCAAAACTGAAATGCACCACAGGTATGGATGGATAGTATACTTGACGACACAGAGGTAGGTACAGCAGTGGCCTTCCGTACCGTACTGCTATATATACTGGTGGTCACTGTGTCAGCAAACTGCACAACTGAAATGCACCACAGGTATAGAATCTAGATGGATAGTATACTTGACGACACAGAGGTAGGTACAGCAGTGGCCTACCGTACCGTACTGCTATATATACTGGTGGTCACTGTCAGCAAACTGCAAAACTAAAATGCTCCACAGGTATAGAATCTAGATGGATAGTATACTTGACGACACAGAGGTAGGCACAGCAGTGGCCTTCTGTACTGTACTGCTATATACACTGGTGGTCACTGTCAGCAAACTGCAAAACTAAAATGCACCACAGGTATAGAATGTAGATGGATAGTATACTTGACGACACAGAGGTAGGTACAGCAGTGGCCTTCCGTACCGTACTGCTATATATACTGGTGGTCACTGTGTCAGGAAACTGCACAACTGAAATGCACCACAGGTATAGAATGTAGATGGATAGTATACTTGACGACACAGAGGTAGGTACAGGGCCGGTGCAAGGTTCTTCGGCACCCTAGGCAAAACACTATGTGTGACATTTTGCGGGGACCCCCAGACAGGCTACAATGTGTCTGGACACCGTAGGATAGATTACTCCTGAGTGCGGCCGAAATGAAGATTTATACATTCAATGCAATGCAGTATGTATATATATATATATATATATATATATATATATCACACACACACAAGTAGAGGAATGGAGCACTGACAAGGAGCCCCAGTAAAGCAAAGAATTCTGCCCATAAAAATGTATAATACGGACCAATCCGAGGCGACTACATTGCAGGCTGCAGAAGACAGGGAACAGCAGCAGGGGAGCCGCCCGCAGTCTGCTCCGCAGTGTAGCACCAGTCCCTCACTTAGCACAACATAATTATCCCTGCAGGACTCGTCCCATATGCAGAGTGTGTTCTTGTGGTGCGGGGCAGGAATATGTCGGCGCGGAGAGGAGCAGAAGAACTGTTACAATAGCCGGCAGCACGCTGCATACTCTATGTGCATAGAGTATTAGAGCCGCTGCCGATGGGATACACTCACACTGACAGCGCTGCAGGGATGCCGCGGCCGCCCAACTGTTATCAGCCGCCCGCCAGCGCTGTCAGTGTGAGTGTAACCCATCGGCAGCGGCTCTAATACTCTATGCACATAGGGTATGCAGCGTGCTGCCGGCTATTGTAACAGTTCTTCTGCTCCTCTCCGCGCCGACATATTCCCGCCCCGCACCACAAGAACACACTCTGCATACGGGGCGTGCTGCCGGCTAGTGGTACCGTACGTACAGTTCTTCTGCTCCTCTCCGCGTCTCCGGTAACGCTTGAAATATTCCTCCTCTTAAGAGGAGGAGCTGAGTAAGAGTAAGCGTGACCTGCCGCCCTCCAGTGGCCGCCACCCATAGGCAGCTGCCTAAAGCTGCCTAGTGGTGGCGCCGGCTCTGGGTAGGTACAGCAGTGGCCTACCGTATCGTACTGCTATATATACTGGTGGTCACTGTCAGCAAACTGCAAAACTAAAATGCACCACAGGTATAGAATCTAGATGGATAGTATACTTGACGACACAGAGGTAGGTACAGCAGTGGCCTTCCGTACTGTACTGCTATATATACTGGTGGTCACTGTGTCAGCAAACTGCACAACTGAAATGCACCACAGGTATAGAATCTAGATAGATAGTATACTTGACGACACAGAGGTAGGTACAGCAGTGGCCTTCCGTACTGTACTGCTATATATACTGGTGGTCACTGTCAGCAAACTGCAAAACTAAAATGCACCACAGGTATAGAATCTAGATAGATAGTATACTTGACGACACAGAGGTAGGTACAGCAGTGGCCTTCCGTACCGTACTGCTATATATACTGGTGGTCACTGTGTCAGCAAACTGCACAACTGAAATGCACCACGGGTATAGAATCTAGATGGATAGTATACTTGACGACACAGAGGTAGGTACAGCAGTGGCCTTCCGTACCGTACTGCTATATATACTGGTGGTCACTGTGTCAGGAAACTGCACAACTGAAATGCACCACAGGTATAGAATGTAGATGGATAGTATACTTGACGACACAGAGGTAGGTACAGCAGTGGCCTACCGTACTGCTATATATACTGGTGGTCACTGTCAGCAAACTGCAAAACTAAAATGCACCACAGGTATAGAATCTAGATGGATAGTATACTTGATGACACAGAGGTAGGTACAGCAGTGGCCTTCCGTACCGTACTGCTATATATACTGGTGGTCACTGTGTCAGCAAACTGCAAAACTAAAATGCTCCACAGGTATAGAATCTTGATGGATAGTATACTTGATGACACAGAGGTAGGTACAGCAGTGGCCTTCCGTACCGTACTGCTATATATACTGGTGGTCACTGTGTCAGCAAACTGCACAACTGAAATGCACCACAGGTATAGAATCTAGATGGATAGTATACTTGACGACACAGAGGTAGGTACAGCAGTGGCCTTCCGTACCGTACTGCTATATATACTGGTGGTCACTGTGTCAGCAAACTGCACAACTGAAATGCACCACAGGTATAGAATCTAGATGGATAGTATACTTGACGACACAGAGGTAGATACAGCAGTGGCCTTCTGTACTGTACTGCTATATATACTGGTGGTCACTGTCAGCAAACTGCAAAACTAAAATGCACCACAGGTATAGAATGTAGATGGATAGTATACTTGACGACACAGAGGTAGGTACAGTAGTGGCCTTCCGTACCGTACTGCTATATATACTGGTGGTCACTGTGTCAGGAAACTGCACAACTGAAATGCACCACAGGTATAGAATGTAGATGGATAGTATACTTGACGACACAGAGGTAGGTACAGCAGTGGTTTTCCGTACCGTACTGCTATATATACTGGTGGTCACTGTGTCAGGAAACTGCACAACTGAAATGCACCACAGGTATAGAATGTAGATGGATAGTATACTTGACGACACAAAGGTAGGTACAGCAGTGGCCTACCGTACCGTACTGCTATATATACTGGTGGTCACTGTCAGCAAACTGCAAAACTAAAATGCACCACAGGTATAGAATATAGATGGATAGTATACTTGATGACACAGAGGTAGGTACAGCAGTGGCCTTCCGTACCGTACTGCTATATATACTGGTGGTCACTGTGTCAGCAAACTGCACAACTGAAATGCACCACAGGTATAGAATCTAGATGGATAGTATACTTGACGACACAGAGGTAGGTACAGCAGTGGCCTACTGTACCGTAATGCTATATATTATATACTGGTGGTCAGCAAACCATGCAAAACTGAAATGCACCACAGGTATGGATGGATAGTATACTTGACGACACAGAGGTAGGTACAGCAGTGGCCTACTGTACCGTAATGCTATATATTATATACTGGTGGTCAGCAAACTGTGCAAAACTTAAATGCACCACAGGTATGGATGGATAGTATACTTGACGACACAGAGGTAGGTACAGCAGTGGCCTTCTGTACTGTACTCCTATATATTATATACTGGTGGTCAGCAAAATTATGCACTGTACTACTATATACTACACAATGCAGCACAGATATGGTGTGTTTTTCAGGCAGACAACGTATACTGGTGGTCACTGTCAGCAAAACTCTGCACTGTACTCCTCCTATATAATACAGCTGCTCCCCAGTCCCCACAATTAAGCAGTGTGAGCACAGATATATGCAGCACACTGAGCACAGATAAGGAGCGTTTTTTTCAGGCAGAGAACGGATAAAACTGGTGGTCACTGATCAGCAAAACTCTGCACTGTACTCCTCCTATATTAATATAAAGCTGCTCCCCAGTCCCCACAATGATATAAGCAAGCACAAATATTTGCATCAACTCAACAATGAATAAATGGAGAGGAGGCCAGCCACGTCCTCTCCCTAACATTTCCAATGCAAGAGTGAAAATGGCGGCGACGCGCGGCTGCTTATATAGAATCTGAATCTCGCAAGAATCCGACAGCGGGATGATGACGTTCGGGCGCGCTCGGGTTAACCGAGCCATACGGAAGAATCCGAGTATGCCTCGGACCCGTGTAAAATGGGTGAAGTTCGGGGGGGTTCGGTTTCCGAGGAACCGAACCCGCTCATCACTAATCTATACCTATTTGAGATCCTGCTTTACTAATTCAAATTCTTCACATCTATATCCTTTTCTTGATCTGATAATGTGCTCTCTCATCCAGGGGTTGGTCTCTGAATAACAGAGACAGGGGGGCATACTAGCTCCCCTGGACAGCAGAAGTACATTTTCCTCGTTTGATCTTGGAAGCAAATCTTTGGTGGGCTTGGCTAGTAATTGGTTGGGAGACTACCAATGAATACCAGGTGCAGAAAACATATAC
The DNA here is from genome assembly GCF_028390025.1 of Pseudophryne corroboree. Lineage (NCBI taxonomy): Eukaryota > Metazoa > Chordata > Amphibia > Anura > Myobatrachidae > Pseudophryne > Pseudophryne corroboree. The sequence continues at coordinate 232,196,673 of NC_086453.1, forward strand.
GCTGAACAGCAGAGCAGAAGGAAGAGTTCCTTCTTTATTTTCCCCTCTATATCAAATGAAGTATAATTTTGTTATTCATATCTGTTGAGACAACAGTCAAAATTTGAATATTATTTCTCCTCTGCAGGATCTCCTCTGTGACTGTAAAATTCTAATACAGTGACAATCTGTGACTGTAAAATTCTAATACAGTAACAATCTGTGACTGTAAAATTGTAATACAGTGACAATAATATTGGCACAATTGTTCCATTTTCAGGCAGAGAGCAGTCATCTAATACTCTGCTGAATAAAAGGCCTGATGGGAACACCTCTGTTAAATATAAGAACAGATGGTGATTAAGAACCAATCTAGGCAACAAAACATAATTTTGATACTTTACTATTGGCAACACAGAAACCTTCACAGTACAAAGACCACTTTATAGGATACCACTATGGGTCTAGTAAGTCTGCCAAAATTGAATAAATGACAGGCCATACCCATTGTATTGAATTTGATTGAAATAATTTTCACCAAGGCTTTATATACTGTATGTATTATTAAGTATTATAACAAGAATTTCATGTGTGGAATTAATTTGTTATATTCAACATTTACTTGTCATTTGTCACATTAATTTCAGTATAAAATAATAATAATAATTAAAAGTTGTTTTATCATCTACATATAGTTTTATGATGAGTGCCCCAACACAGAGTCTTTATTTTTTTATTTTTTCTTCTATGTAACTTGTACTGACTCTGGGTGCACCACCGACAGGGATTAACACATTGTGTACAATTGATTTATAGCAGGTATCAGACTTAAATCCATTAATAGGTTTTGTCCGTAATATAAAACCAGTGCATAACACCCCCCTTTTTTAAATTTACTCAGGTTCTACCTGGTGTAATGTGTTGTAAGTGATGCCACTGTTTCTTGCACACAGTGCTAAAATGTCTAGTTACAGCACTAGAAGGTAAGGTTTAGGCTGCCGTAGGGGTGGGTTAGGGTTAAAATACTGTTGGGATGTCGCTGTCAGGATTTCGTACCCAATCCATTTTGGGAAAATGCCTTTCACTGGCTGGTTTCTGATGGTAGTCCCAGATGGTAGTCCAGGGTCATTGTTTTATGAAGATTTTTATTCCTTTGACCACCCAGCGCATCCTCATTCATTCCTATGGAGAGTGCACCAAGTGAACTCTCATCTCTTACAGGGCTGTGGGAGCGCCAGTAACAACGTTTGTTTTACAAAGAATTGGTATGCTGCATGAAGTGAGGAGAACGAGGAAACCCCTTCACATAGTAAGTAATAAATTGGCTAATGAGCGATTTGTGGGGGTGTTTTTTGTTCAATAGAAGTCTTCCGCATTCTGTGTGTGTACTTTCTATTTCCAGGTACCCACTATGTGATATGTCGTTCATGCAGCCACAAACAACATATCGCAAAGTGCATCTGCAGATGTATACAGAAAATATGTCTGTGAATGATGTAATTCACCAACATATCATGTTGGCCTGGCAGCACAGCCAATGCCAATATATCTTATAGATATATTAGTACGTCTAGCTGTCTGTATGGCCCCGCCAACCACCTTACATGGTTTCCCAGGAACCACCGAAAATGATGTAACTTCTGGTTCCTGCGGATAGACGTGTGAGGAGGCGTATTTGTAAGTGTGTATGCACACTATCTACTGTGCATAGCACTTCGTAGCCCCAGGAGGTGAGGATGCTATTACCCTGGCCTCCGGGCTTGAGGATGCTATTGCCCTGGCGTCCGGGCCTGAGGACACTATTGTCCAGGCCTGAGTTTCTGTCTGCCCTTGCCTCCGGGCCTGAGGTACTGTCTGCCCTTGCCTCCGAGCATGAGGTTGTCTGCCCTTGCCTCCGGGCTTGAAGTTCTATCTGCCCTTGCCTTTTTGGGCATGAGGATGTTTCGACCCTGGCCTTCGGGATCGGAAGGCCACCGCCGTGTCAGCCACCATTTTGTGTGTTTTCTTTTAGGTTAGTCCAGTCACCCAAGGCTTCAAGTGTGTTTGAGTTCCAGCCGGGGTCTGCCGTGCCCAAGGGGTCCACCAAGGTCTGCCTTGTCCGAGGTCCAACTGGTGTCTCTCCTGTCCAAGGTTCTGCTGGTGTCTGCCTTGATTGACGTAATACAGATGGCTGTTCTTCCTGTGGTGCCCACCTTGCCGGGAGTTCATGGTTTTCTTACCCAGCCTACTCTCTAGTCTTTCAAGAACTGACTGTTGCTCCACCGGAGGAAGAAAAAGCGGAACTTTTTTCTCAAGAGAGCATCTGGAATCTGCTCCTTAAAAGGGGGGCTATGTTTCAAACTCTGCCATCTGTTATGTTCTGACCTGCAGTACCTCAGGGCTGCCAGGGGTGCTGCTGTTATGTTCTGGCCTGCAGTACCTCTGGGTGGCTAGAGGTGCTGTTGTCTGAGAGCAGTCCCAACTGGTGTAATCAGCTGGAATAGGCTGCTCTCCTAATTATCATTCTCTATCTGCAGCACATTGTGTGTTAGGGGGCTTGCCCTTGTATGCTGTAGTGATTGGCCTTGCTGACTTTAAATGTCTGTTAGCCCTGAGGCTCATGGCCAGTGACAGCCAGTTACTCAGTCATTTTGACAGTGAAAGTATTTAGTCCTGTTAGTCTATCCTTGTAACTATGACCTTGCCTTGTTCATCTGTATCCAGCCGGAATCCTGTCTTCTTACCTTGTTTCCTGCTTGCCTTGCCTGTTATCATATTCCAGAGACTGCATCTCCAGGTGAAGTTAACCTGTGTCTGTTTTCCTCTGTTCATGAATTTTCTGTTATCCTGTATTCCTTGTCTGGAATTCTGTCACAATACAGTCACTTTCTATTGTATGTGTCTGTCCTTGTCATAGCCACCTGTTTCTTCCATATCACAGTTATCAGTCACTCCTGTGCCAACCTCATTTCCTCATAAAAGTCTAATGGACATTGGTGACTAGAAACTACATATTGTAGGTGGAGCTGAAGGGAGCTGACTACACGGCATCCGTCACTATCCTAGACTGGCAACAACAAGCTCTAAGGTAACAACAATCTCTTCTCTCAAAGGAGAAGAGTTCATTGTAATACTTACTGCAGTGTTTTTCAACCACTGTGCCGTGACATACTAGTGTGCCCTGAGCAGTCTCTAGGTGTGCTGCCATAGAAGAAGAGCCAGGCCTGTCAGTGTTTTGCCGCTACTGAGGCCCTGGGACGATCAATACTGGTGGGTTTAGTGGTTGCAGAACCAGTTCTAATTTTGGGCCCGGGCAGTGTTGGGCTCTTCTGGCTTTCTCAGATGTGGCTCAGGTGTTACCTATGGAGAAGCTACGACATGATATCCTAGGACACGCAACTGCACCATGCATTTGAGTGTGCCTTGGCAATATTTAAATCTTGTTCAGTGTGCCGCGAGTTGTAAAAGGTTTAAAATCTCTGACTTACTGATTTTCCTCTGCATTGGTGTACATATCACAATGAAGAATGTCTGTGTTCTTTCTCTCTCCTGCCTGTCACTAGATGTGACATCTTCAAGTACAGCCCTGACTTACCACTCCTTTCCATCACAGAAGTCTGATGTCAGGAAGGGTCATGTTTTATGTCATGGTGCACTTGTATCTTTTACAAGACACCTGTTACTACTCTAGACCAATAGCAACTGGACCTCAAGAGCAAAAGCAGTAGCCTGAAGATAGCTAATAAGGCAAGGAAGAGATAACCTATAACCTATATGCTACAAGAGAGGAGGTAATTATACTTGTAAAATACACATGTATTCAGACTAGAGCTAATATAACAATATTGCTCCGTTAGGTAATCAATAACAATGGTAGAATATATTAAACTATTATGGATTTTTAATCTTTCTAGCTATTATTATTATTATTATTATTATTATTATATAGAGAGAGTACTCGTCATTGCCTATATTTCGGGTAAAAATAAAAGCAGTTACAAATTACATCTCGGTGGCCCTTGCCACGGCATACTCGGCATTAGCTAATGACACTGAGATTACTTGAAAAAGCTTTTAAGGAGGCTCAACAGTCATATGACGCATTGTGTGCAGAGAAGGCCCAGTTTAATCTTGATTACCAAAAAAATAGATCCTTCCTTTCATTGGGGAAATAAATCTGGGAAACTAGTAGCAAATATGATTAAATATGAGTAAAAAAATTGACTCACATAACTCATATTTATTCAGACAATAGTTCTAACTTGGTAGATTCAGGAGCCATCTCTGAAGCATTGTTTGAATATTATAAATCACTTTATGAGGCACCTTCAGATGATGCAAAATTAGGCATGGAGTTTCTTAGGACCACTGGCCTCCTTCAGTATCTAATCAGGATAGAGACTCTTTGAAAGCCCAAATTACTGGGGAAGAAATTTCTAAGGTTATTAAGACTCAGCACAATGGAAAAGCACCAGACCTAGAAGGTCTTGGCGACGAATGTCATAAGATACTATCCCCCCAATTATTACCCTACCTGCTTATTTTGTATAACTCCATAACGGGAGGTAATGAGGCTCCTGCTGGATTTAATGAAGCTAGAATTATTGTACTTCCTAAATAGGACAATGACCCGTTTTTGGTTCAGTCCTACGGACCAGGACTTTAAAACTTTACTAGACTTCAGACCATACTTTTTAAATTGCTTCATACTTCTCAGACAGGTTTTGTGAAAGGTCATTATTCTGTACCTAATGTCCGTCATTTGATTGCTGCTACGATACATACACATATGACTGGTGCACATGGAAATATAGTAGTAAGTTGTGATGCTGGTAAAGCATTCGATAGAATATCGTGATCCCATCTGTTATGGTTATTTAACATACAGGGATTTGGGGCCAACTTTACCCAGGTCTTTTGGACGCTCTACCATGCTCCATTAGATTTTTCCTACAATAAATTAATACCAAATATTCCCCTCTGCCGGAGAACCAGACAAGGTTGTCCTCTTTCCCCTTTAATTTTTAATATAGCTTAGACCCTTTAATAAGATTTCTGCTCCGGGGTACACTGGGCTCCACAAGGAATGGACAATGGGGTGTAGAGTAGGATCTTGATCCGAGGCACCAACAGGCTCAAAGCTTTGACTGTTCCCAGAATGCATAGCGCCGCCTCCTATATCACCCCTCCTCCCTGCACAGGATCTCAGTTTTGTAGTTGGTGCTGCAGTAGCAGGCACTTAACAGAGGGGCCGCTCCAGGCAGCCCTAAGAAGAGCTTTTTTTCTGAGGAAAAAAGTAAAGACTTCAAGGGCAGCAGCAGTGCTACATGTCAGTGGACATTCATGGCTGCAGCTCCGGCTCTCCCCAGCGGCGCTGTACACTCCCGAGCCCTAGTTGCATGGTAACTACAGCTGGAGTCTCCGGTTTTCTTCTTGTCAGGCACACACAACGGGGGCTCTCCGGGATTGCGTGGCCGCGCTTCGGGAGGTGGTAAGTGGGTCCCGCTTGCCAGAACTTCTCCTGTTTCATCTAGATGTGACGGTCCGGTTTTGGCTCATCAACTGGAAGAAGTCATCCCTGATCCCTGCTCAGAGCATGGTGCATCTGGGAGCACTATTGGACACTCACAAACAGCGGTTGTTCCTGTCTCAGGAGAAAGTCCTGAAACTTCAGGACAGGATTCGTTGCTTCCTGTCTTGTCTGCAAGTGTCGATACATTCGGTGATGCAGGTGCTGGGCCTCATGGTGTCAGCATTCGACATAGTGGAGTACGCTCAATTTCATTCTCGCCCTCTCCAGAGGCTGATTCTAGCCAAATGGGACGGCCCGCCTCACCGGATCAGGTCTCAAATGATCTCATTGACTCCGGAGGTCCGTCTGTCGCTGCTCTGGTGGCTCCGGGACCAAAAGCTGTGCAGGGGCCGTCCCTTCTGGATATACGACTGGGTTCTGTTGACGACAGATGCCAGTCTAAGAGGTTGGGGCGCGGTGCTGGAGCAACACTCCCTTCAGGGGCGGTGGACCAAGGAGCAGTCCCTCCTCTCGATCAATATTCTGGAGTTGCGGGCGGTCTTCAATGCCTTGAACCTAGCCCAGCATTTAATTCAGAACTGTCCTGTTCAAGTACAGCCGGACAACGCCACCACAGTGGCTTACATAAATCATCAAGGCGGCACTCGAAGCCACCTAGCAATGAAGGAAGTCTCACGGATTCTACAGTGGGCAGAACGCCATCTACCGGCCATATCGGCAATATTCATTCCGGGAGTCCTGAATTGGGAAGCGGACTTTCTCAGTCGTCAGGACGTGCATGCCGGCGAGTGGGGCCTCCATCCAGAAGTTTTTCAACTCCTAGTGGAAAAGTGGGGCCTTCCAGATGTGGATCTGATGGCGGTATTGTCTCGACACAATCACAAGGGCGGTACCGTGGAGGTTTCGGCTGCAGTACGTGTTCCCTCCTGTGTCACTCCTGCCCAGGGTAATTCGGAAGTACAAGCAAGAAAAAGGAATTCTGCTTCTCATAGCTCCAGCATGGCCCAGACGGCACTGGTTCTCAGACCTGCAAGGCCTATCGTCAGAGCGTCCAATTCTACTTCCACAACGCCCAGACCTCCTCGTTCAGGGCCCTGTGTCTTCCAGGACCTAGCCCGGCTGTCTTTGACGGCGTGGCTCTTGAAGCTTCCGTCTTAAGGGCTAAAGGGCTTTCTGAGGCGGTCATTCAAACTATGTTGCAGGCCCGGAAACCGGCTTCGGCTCGGATTTACTATAGGGTCTGGCATTCTTACTTTGTTTGGTGCGCATCTAACGATTATGACGCTTCCAAGTTTAGTATAGCCAAGTTGTTGGCTTTTCTTCAGCAGGGCCTGGACTTAGGCCTGCATCTGGCCTCCCTCAAGGTTCAAATATCTGCCTTGTCGGTGTGGTTTCAGAGAAAAATTGCCACCTTACCTGATGTGCATACCTTTACTCAGGGCGTGTTGCGTATCCAACCTCCCTATGTCCCGACTGTGGCTCCTTGGGACTTGTCGGTGGTTTTGGAGGCGTTACAAGAGTCTCCGTTTGAACCTCTCAGTTCAGCTGACCTTAAGTGGCTTTCCCTTAAGGTGGTGTTTCTACTGGCTATTGCTTCAGCTAGAAGAGTGTCGGATTTGGGTGCCTTGTCCTATAATTCCCCATATCTGATGTTTTACCGTGACCGGGCGGTTCTTAGGACCTGTCCCGGCTATCTACCTAAGGTGGTTTCTTCGTTCCACCTTAATCAGGAGATTGTAATTCCGGCACTTGTTTCTCCTGATCTGTCTCCCAAAGAGCGGTCTTTGGATGTGGTACGGGCTCTCCGTATCTATGTGAAGAGAACTGCTCCTATTAGGAAATCGGATTCTCTTTTTGTTGTGTTTGGGTTTCACAAACGTGGCTGGCCTGCTCACAAGCAAACTCTGGCCAGATGGATTAGAATGGTGATTGCACATGCTTATGTGAAGGCTGGTCTCTCTGCTCCTGATCACATTAAGGCCCATTCTACTCGGTCTGTTGGACCTTCTTCGGCGGCCCAACGTGGTGCGACCCTTGAACAATTGTGCAAGGCGGCTACATGGTCCTCTGTGAACACGTTCATAAGGTTCTATGCCTTCGATACTGCCGCTTCCCAGGATGCTTCCTTTGGACGCCGGGTTCTTGTGCCCGTTACAGTGCGTCCCCTCCCATAAGGAACTGCTTTAGGACATCCCCATTGTCCATTCCTTGTGGAGCCCAGTGTACCCCACAGCAGAAAATGAGTTTTATGGTAAGAACTTACCTTTGTTAAAACTCTTTCTGCGAGGTACACTGGGCTCCACAAGGCACCCACCCTGACGCACTTAGCTTCTTTGGGTTGGTATGGCAATAACCGCTGGTACGTCTCCTGTCGCGAGAATGCGGTGTTGTGGCTACTAACCGTTGTCGTCTCTTTTCCTGCTACTGCATTGGACTGGTTAACTAAAAACTGAGATCCTGTGCAGAGAGGCGGGGTGATATAGGAGGCGGCGCTATGCATTCTGGGAACAGTCAAAGCTTTGAGCCTGTTGGTGCCTCGGATTAAGATCCTACTCTACACCCCATTGTCCATTCCTTGTGGAGCCCAGTGTACCTCGCAGAAAGAGTTTTAACAAAGGTAAGTTCTTACCATAAAACTCGTTATTTCCTTAATACCTGCTGTTGGCAGGGCATCACAATAGGTACTGCGGAAACAAAAGTATCCGCATTTGCGGATGATCTGTTACTATACTTTTATAATTCTAAGGAGAAAATCCAATGATTCAACATACATTTGTGGCTAAATATAGATTCATTCTAGATTGGATCAGGGGTGCTACTATTTACACAGATTACGAAGTGAACCAAGCTTTTAGTCCTGATATTAATCTTCCTCCGCACTCACCGTGGGGGTCACCCCCACACCTATGTGAGAATTTATTACTAGTAGCTACCTGGGATGCATGGCGAATGCTTCAACACGCCAGTGGTTAATACAATTCAAATCTCTATTTATTGTTTACAGGCAATCCAGATTAGGTCTCACCTGATATCCCTAGTTTGTGTCCTTTTTTCCCCTCACATCTATCTACTTTGTTATGTATGGATTGGACAGAAATGTCCATTAATAAGGAAGGCAAAGCAAAATGAAAGTTTTTCTATATGGCTATCTTATGTCCGCACCCTCTCAAAGCAAGTTAAGAGGGTTATTCAGCTTTGTTAGCAAACCATAAAAAGTTAGCAATTGGGCAAAACCATGTTGCACTGCATGTGGGGCAGGCGTAACATGTGCAGAGAGAGTTAGAATTGGGTGGGTTATATTATTTCTATGCAGGGTAAATACTGGCTGCTTAATTTCTACACTGCAATTTAAACTTCAGTTTGAACACACCCCACGCAAATCTTGCTCTCTCTGCACATGTTACATCTACCCCACCTGCAATGCAACATGGCAGGGCTGTTTCTAGCCAATTTGGCTCCCAGTGCGAGATTTAAAAATGCGCCCCCCCCATGACATAAAAAAATGTGCCCCCCCCCCACACCTAGATGAAAAAAACAAAAAACTTGCGCGCGCACTCGTCAAGGGGGCGTGGCCTCATCTAAATGGGTGTGGCCTCATTTAAATGGGCATGGCCTCGTCTGAAAAGACTACCTGACAATCCAGTTTTTGACCCTGCTCCAACAGATCACGACCACCACAGGAAAAAAAAATTCTACCATATTAAGCCCCTCACAGTAATGCCCCCTGCACCATATTATGCCACACACCGCAATGCCCTTGGTACATTAAATCCCCACACTACGGCAGGCAAGAGTCCCCATTTCACACATTATGGCAGGTGTCCCCATTTTACACATTGAGAGCGATAGAGAGAGAGAATACTTACAGAGGCGATTACCGCTCTTCGGCCCGCCTCACCAGTCGCTCCTCGCGCCGGCCTTTCCCTCTTCCTAACTTGGATCCCCCTCTGTACTCCGCACGGGGAAGGGGGGGGGGGAGTTTCGCGGAGGACGGAGTTGCGTTGTGACGTAACGACGCAACAGCGTCATTCCGTGAAACTCCGCCCCCCGAGCGGGTTACTCAGGGAGAAATAGGAGGGGGAGGCAGGAAGCCACAGTTAGTGCCACCTGCTCGCCTGCCCCAAGAAACGGCCCTGCAACATGGTTTTGCCCAATTGCTATTTTTTTGTTTGCTAACAAACTGGAATAAGGCCCTTAATCCATTACTAGGACATTGGCACAGTCAACAACATGGTACAATCTTAAAACTTTGAATAAAGGTGTTACCCAATTTAATACTGACTATATATGATTGTTGAATGGTCTGTTAGTGCAGCCATTTTACACTCTAATCTAATCCTTGGTTGTCTACAGTATATATTAATTCTATAAGGTTTTTCATTGTAACCTATTTTGAGAGAACAGCTGAACGTAAAAATAAGGTTGAGGTATCAAAATAAAGGTCTTACCATGTAGATGTGCCATTCGAAGAGAAAATGAGATTGGGGCAATGGTTCGGGCGTTGCAGAGCAGCAAAGTCCCCATGTAAGGTCTATGGGAGAAGCGTGTGCGAGCAAGTTTGTTTCTTGATATGAGTTTATTATTTAAAAAAAAAAACCTAATCATCGATTTTGACAGGTTTCCACTAGTATATGCTACAGTTATATTGGATGAATGTTAGTATTGATTAAACTACTGCAGGATAAGTATTTTTAATAGCATATAAAACTATATCTTTTCATGGATGTTCCATATTCTTAAGTGACCTTTTTATTTATTTTCCTTCTGTATTTGTTTATAAACGACAAGTTACGTGCAATGATAATGGATATTTCATTCAGTAAAATGTATATGCAAAATTTGATTGACCATCCATCACATCACAAAGGACAGACATCAGAAATGACAGTATAAAATATATATGGGTGTAACACATGGTCCCAGTTCCTACTATACTGGGAGCAGTAGGAATATACCAGAACAGACGTGTCCCAGCAGTCACGTGTTCCTAAACCAGGCTGATGGTGTCAGATAGGCAGACTGTGTTATCATGGCCTATAACTATCCATTACTAACTGCAGACTGTAAGGATGCACAATGTACTTTGTGTGTTAATGTTAGCAACATAGGGGGTCATTCCGAGTTGTTCGCTCGGTAATTTTTTTCGCATCGCAGCGATTTTCCGCTTAGTGCGCATGCGCAATGTCCGCAGTGCGACTGCGCCAAGTAAATTTGCTATGCAGTTAGAAATTTTACTCACGGCTTTTTCTTCGTTCTGGTGATCGTAGTGTGATTGACAGGAAGTGGGTGTTACTGGGCGGAAACTGGGCGTTTTATGGGTGTGTGCGGGAAAAACGCTACCGTTTCTGGGAAAAACGCGGGAGTGGCTGGAGAAACGGAGGAGTGTCTGGGCGAACGCTGGGTGTGTTTATGACGTCAAACCAGGAACGACAAGCACTGAACTGATCGCAGATGCCGAGTAAGGTTGAAGCTACTCAGAAACTGCTAAGAGGTGTGTAATCGCAATTTTGAGAATCTTTCGTTCGCAATTTTAAGATGCTAAGATTCACTCCCAGTAGGCGGCGGCTTAGCGTGTGTAAAGCTGCTAAAAACAGCTTGCGAGCGAACAACTCGGAATGACCCCCATATTCTGCTTTTAGGAACTGTCCTTTTATGAAATGCTTTGCATAACGTTTAAAGAAATTGCAGATGAAAAGGGTAAAAGTATCATCTCAAAGTCCTGCCTACTTCCACTCTAGGACTACACACTTCATTCATGAACAATTTACATAATTAGATTATCTGTTTGCAACACACTTCGGTTTTAAATATATAATTACTAAGACTTTGGGGGTAATTCAGAGTTGATCGTAGATGTGCTAAATTTAGCACATCTATGATCAGTTACTCTGACATGCTGGGGGACACCCAGCACTGGGCTAGTCCGCCCGCATGTCAGTCCCTGCCCCCCCCCTTCCCCCGCACAGGTACAAAAGCACCGCACAGCGGTGATGCTTTTGTACCTGACAAGTAGCTCCCTGCCAGCACAGCTCCTGCATGCTGGCAGGGAGCTACTGGCCACATCACACAGCCGCCGCAACCCTCCCCCCAATGGTCCGGACACACCTCCGTTGTCCACAACGCGCCCCAACGGCGTTCTAATGCCGTTGGCATGCCCCGCGACCGCCTCTGCCTGTCAGTCAGAGGCGATCGCATGAGTGAGATGCTGATAGCATCTCAGTGGCTGCACATGCGCAGTGCACCCGCCGCGCGTTCGCACTGCGCATAGTAATTCAGACTGCGACCGTTGCAGCGATCCAGTCTGAATTACCCCCTTTATGTTTTGTTGGGGCTGGATAAATCTGCCTCCAAAATGACTGTTGCTAGCTAGTTGTTCCATGTGCTCCCTGTACATTAGGTGCATTTGTGCACAATTCTGCTCACCTATGTCACAGGGTTAAAATGGATTCTTGGTTAATATGGTGCATGGCAGGAAGCAACTGCAAGTGTCTCAGGATTAAGGGAAACATCCCAAATCTAAATGAAAGAGCTGAATGGCCTACAGTTAGAAATGCAAAACTGAGTATTCCTGGGAAATGGAAGATAGTGTCTGCCTGCTTGGTCAGATAGCCTGGGTAAATATATTATTGTACAGTGGAATTGTAGTGAATATCCTAATTCCTATCTACTGTTATTTAATTTCTCCACAATGAACTTCCAGATTGTTTAGAGCACAGGTTCTCAAACTCGGTCCTCAGGACCCCACACAGTGCATGTTTTGCAGGTCTCCTCACAGAATCGCAAGTGAAATAATTAGCTTCACCTGTGGATCTTTTAAAATGTGTCAGTGAGTAATTAATACACCTGTGCACCTGCTGGGTTACCTGCAAAACATGCACTGTGTGGGGTCCTGAGGACCGAGTTTGAGAACCACTGGTTTAGAGTATAACTGTCTCCATTGAAAATAACGAGATTTATGGTAAGAACTTACCTTTGTTAAATCTCTTTCTGCGAGGTACACTGGGCTCCACAAGGATTGGACAATGGGGTGTAGAGCAGGATCTTGATCTGAGGCACCAACAGGCTCAAAGCTTTGACTGTTCCCAGAATGCACAGCGCCGACTCCTCTATAACCCCGCCTCCCTGCACAGGAGCTCAGTTTTTAGTTAACCAGCCCAATGCAGTAGCAGGAAAAGAGACGACAACGGTTAGTAGCCACATCACCACACTCTCACGACAAGAGGAAGTGTCAGCGCTAATGCCATACCAACCCAAAGAAGCTAAGTGCGTCAGGGTGGGCGCCTTGTGGAGCCCAGTGTACCTCGCAGAAAGAGTTTTAACAAAGGTAAGTTCTTACCATAAATCTCATTTTCTGCTGCGGGGTACACTGGGCTCCACAAGGATTGGACAATGGGGATGTCCTAAAGCAGTTCCTTATGGGAGGGGACGCACTGTAGCGGGCACAAGAACCCGGCGTCCAAAGGAAGCATCCTGGGAAGCGGCAGTATCGAAGGCATAGAACCTTATGAACGTGTTCCCGGAGGACCACGTAGCCGCCTTGCACAATTGTTCAAGGGTCGCACCACGTTGGGACGCCCAAGAAGGTCCAACAGACCGAGTAGAATGGGCCATAATGTGAGTAGGAGCTGATAGACCAGCCTTCACATAAGCATGTGCAATCACCATTCTAATCCATCTGGCCAGGGTCTGCTTGTGAGCAGGTCAGCCACGTTTGTGAAATCCAAACAAAACAAAGAGAGAATCAGTTTTTCAAACAGAAGCAGTTCTCTTCACATAGATACGGAGAGCTCGTACCACATCCAAAGACCTCTCTTTGGGAGACAGATCAGGAGAGACAAGGGCCGGAACCACAACGAAGAATCCACCTTAGGTAAATATCCGGGACGAGTCCTAAGAACCGCCCGGTCACGGTGAAAAATCAGATATGGGGAACTACAAGACAAGGCACCCAGATCCGACACTCTTCTAGCAGAGGCAATAGCCAGCAAGAACACCACCTTAAGGGAAAGCCACTTAAGGTCAGCTGAACCCAGAGGTTCAAACGGAGGCTCCTGCAACGCCTCCAAAACCACCGACAAGTCCCAAGGAGCCACAGGCGGGACATAGGGAGGTTGGATACGCAACACACCCTGAGTGAAAGTATGAACATCAGGTAAAGTCGCAATTTTTCTCTGAAACCACACCGACAAGGCAGAAATATGAACCTTGAGTGAGGCCAGACGAAGGCCTAAATCTAGGCCCTGCAGCAGAAAAGCCAAAAGTTTGGCTGTACTAAACTTGGAAGCGTCATAATTATTAGATACGCACCAAACAAAGTAGGAATGCCAGACCCTATAGTAAATCCGAGCAGAAGCCGGTTTCTGGGCCTGCAACATAGTTTGAATGACCTCTTCAGAAAAACCCTTAGCCCTTAAGACGGAACTTCAAGAGCCACGCCGTCAAAGACAGCCGGGGTAGGTCCTGGTAGACACAGGGGCCCTGAACGAGGAGGTCTGGGCGTTGTGGAAGCAGAAGTGGACACTCTGACAATAGGCCTTGCAGGTCTGAGAACCAGTGCCGTCTGGGCCACGCTGGAGCTATGAGAAGCAGATTTCCTTTTTCTTGCTTGAACTTCCGAATTACAATGGGCAGGAGTGACACCGGAGGGAACACGTACGGCAGCCGAAAGCTCCACAGCACCACCAGCGCATCCACGAATGCTGCTTGATAAATCTGAGGATCCCTTATTCTTGCTCCGAAGACCGGAACCTTGTGATTGTGTTAAGACGCCATCAGATCTACATCTGGAAGACCCCACTTTTCCACTAGGAGTTGAAACACTTCTGGATGGAGGCTCCACTCGCCAGTCCTGACGACTGAGAAAGTCCGCTTCCCAATTCAGGACTCCCGGAATGAATATTGCCGATATGGCCGGTAGATGGCGTACCGCCCAACGTAGAATCCATGAGACTTCCTTCATTGCTGAACGGCTTCGAGTGCCGCCTTGATGATTTATGTAAGCCATAGTGGTGGCGTTGTCCGACTGTATTTGAACAGGACGGTTCTGAATTAAATGCTGGGCCAGGTTCAACGCATTGAAGGCCGCCCGCAATTCCAGAATGTTGATCGAGAGGAGAGACTCCTCCTTGGTCCACCGACCCTGAAGGGAGTGTTGCTCCAGCACCGCGCCCCAACCTCTTAGACTGGCATCTGTCATCAACAGGACCCAGTTGGATACACTTAAGATAATAGAAACACTTCAGTGCGCAATTCACAGCAGCTGAGAGCCAGAAATTCTCTCCTATGAGGTATCCTCCACCCCTCACCAAAAAGTGCATGTAAAAGAATAAAATTGGAGAGAACACTTAGCCAGCGCTGTATTCGTTTTCCTTTCTTTAAGGTTCTCCTTCAAATCTCACAGATAAGAGCGCATGTAAGATAATAGAAAGGATTGTATATAGTGAAGTATTGTTTAATACAAAACATTTGTACACAAATAAACATTAGACATAGGATCAGAATAAGACAAAATCCTCTAGGAGGCGTGTAGGATGGGTAATTACCAAGATCAGTGGGGACTGTGGTCAAACAGTCCCAGCAGCGTTTGTGTCCCAAATATGGGTGCTCCGGATCAGCCCACACTTCACACAGATGATAACTGCTGGATCACGGCAACGGCACACCACTCATTCAACGCCTCCACAGGAAAAAACCAACGCGTTTCCTCCCCTAGCTGGGGACTTTTTCAAGGTGCAGTCAAGATACTGATCCTCTCCTTCCAGCCCTTTATTTAAATGTCCCTGCTCCAATGAAATCGTTCTTTCACAGCCGTACATCGTTAAATTAATTACATCTCTTAGTCTTTTTGTTCCTCCTGACTCTCCGTCTACCGAGTGACTTCCGTATACATTGGTGTCCATGGTAACCAGGGTCTCCCCATTCTAAAGACCCTGCGTCGCCGTCTGGCTGTAATTTCCGCAAATACGGGTATCCATAATAACCGGGACTTCCTCACCCTTGCGTCGCGTCACTTCCGGTCTTTCGTCGGGATGAATTCAAAGTCAGTGTTAAACAGTAAAGTCCTCAATGGATATAAAAACTCTCTTGATAGTCAACTCAAACAATGATTCATTTTGGTGTGTATGATTTTTATATTAAAAACATAGTTAGCCGGAACGTCACTTCCGGTGACGTCATGAGCTTTATATAGAATTCTCTTTCTAAAATACAAGACAAGAATTAGAATATTTTCTACATACAAAGGATTTGACAATGTCTGAATAAATATTTAATTACCTAAAGTGCAGTATTGTTTAAAAATTCAGAATTTAAATAATTAAAACATAAACAAATGTGTGGAACCGATAAAAGAGTCATTAAAAGCTTATCTCTGATGGGTTACCCTTTTAACTCGTGGGTTACCTAAAAGCTCCTTTATAAAAACCATTTGACTTCAAAGTCAGAGTTTAACCCCCTTGGCCTAAGTGTCCCTAGTTCGAAAATGGCCTTCATTTCCGCCTGTGCCAATTGGTTAGCTTTATCACAGCGTCTCCAATGTCCTTTTATGTGTCGTATTCCACAAAACATTTTTAACGCTCCTACATTACTCTGATGTTGTGTTCTAAAATGTTCAGACAATGAGTGGGTTGCCAGCCCATTTCTGATGTTTCGTAGGTGTTCGCCAATGCGAACTTTCAAAGGTCTAGATGTGCGTCCAATGTACCAGAGGCCACAACTACAACTTATTGCATATACTACATTGGAGCTATTGCAAGTAATAAAATCGTTTATTTTCCATTTGTTTTCATTAATGGAAATTTCAGTGATCTTGCTTGTCACTGTTTTAATACCCCTACAACCTAAGCACATGCCGCATCTAAAAAAACCTTTGGACTTTATAGTACCCATCGGTCTTTTGGGCGGTAATGCGCTGTTAACCAGAGTAGATTTAAGATTTGGGGCCTTCCTGAATATACATTTCGGTTTACCCGGTAGCAAATCTCCAATTATTGGGTCTTTTCGTAAAACTCCCCAATGCTTGTTGAGGGTTTGTTCGATGTTCTTGCGTTGACCGCTAAATGATGTAATGAATGCCCATTCAAATTTGCTATTGTCTTTCTTAATCATCCATGGTTGTAGTAATGTTTCTCTTTCTATCTCCTCAACTCTATTGATAGCATCCTGTATTCTGCTTTCTTGATATCCTGAGGCTAGGAATTTTCCCTTCATTTCTTCCGCCTGTGATTTGAATATTTCAGGTTTAGAGCAGTTCCTTTTTAGTCGTCTAAGTTGTCCCTCTGGGATTGATCCTAACCAGTTGGGATGATGGCAGCTGGTTATACCTATGTATGCCCCTGAATCCGTTGGCTTCCTAAAATTCATGGTTTGGATTTGTTGATCTTCAATGTAAATTGTTACATCCAGAAAATTGATTTTCATCTTACTATATTCGAATGTTAACAAAATATTTAAAGTATTATTATTTAAATAATCCATAAAATCCTTTAAAAGTTCCTCTCCTCCTCTCCAAATAAAAAAGACATCATCTATATATCTTTTCCATGTCACCAGGTTCGCTCCGAATGGGCAGTGGTTCCAGATAGTATCTTTCTCCCACTGGCCCATGAAGATGTTGGCATAACTCGGAGCGAACCTGGTGCCCATGGCAGTGCCGACGTTCTGGAGATAAAAAGCGTTATTAAATGAAAAGTAATTATTTCGTAAAATAAATAAAACTCCCTTCTGTATAAAATCCTGTAAACCAATATCCAAATCACTCTCACCTAATGTCAGAGATAAAGCTCTGACTCCAGCAGCATGTTCAATGATGGTGTACAGGGAACGTACGTCCGCTGTCACCATGAGGAAATCTTCTTCCCATTTGATCCCCTTTACGGAGTTCAGGAAGTCCCTAGTGTCTTTCAGATGGGATGGGTTCTTCACCACAAGCGGTTGTAAAAAGAAGTCTATGAATTCCGAAAGGTTGGATGTCACAGACCCTATCCCCGACACAATTGGTCGTCCTGGAGGTTTAACCGGGTCTTTGTGAACCTTCGGTAACACATATATTACAGGGATAATTGGTTCCTCCGTGAAGATGAATTTCTTTTCCCTTTCTTCCAATATCCCTTTTTCACTGTATTCTTCTAACAGCTTTCCCAAATCTGATTTGATACGAGCAGTCGGGTCTGATTTCAATTTCTTATACGTATCTCCTTCACTTAATTGCTTCAAAATTTCGGCCTCATAATCCTCTCTAGTCATAATAACAACCCCCCCTCCCTTATCTGCCGGCTTAATGATGAGATCTTCATTCTCCTTTAAACTCTTGAGAGCCTTCCGTTCCTTAAAGGTTAAATTGTGTTTAGGGACTCTTGTTTGTATTTCCTGTATATCGTCCATCACCAATTTTAAAAAGGTTTCTAAAAAGTTTCCCCGTGTATGTGCCGGGTTAAAAATTGATTTTGGTTTAAAAGGGGTATTGTTTTTGTTAGGGATTTCTCTTTCAGTACTTGTTTCATTCATTAAAAAGAATTTCTTGATGCTCAATTTTCTGATAAATTTTTGTAAATCTACAAACGTATTGAATTTGTTTAAAGGAAGAGAAGGGGCATATTTCAGACCTTTTTCTAACAGTGTAATCTCTTCTTTTGCCAAGACATGGTTTGTTAAGTTAAAGATTTTCATCTTTCCCTCTGTAATTTCATCCTTTAACTGTTAAGATAGGGATAAGAAAAAGAGGAAAGAGGGGAGGTAAGGGTAATAAGAGTAGGAAACAGAAGAAGAAGAAGAAGAAGCAAAAGAGAAATGAGAACAAAGAAAATACGGAAGAGAAAGGAAATGAAAAGGATGAAATTACAGAGGGAAAGATGAAAATCTTTAACTTAACAAACCATGTCTTGGCAAAAGAAGAGATTACACTGTTAGAAAAAGGTCTGAAATATGCCCCTTCTCTTCCTTTAAACAAATTCAATACGTTTGTAGATTTACAAAAATTTATCAGAAAATTGAGCATCAAGAAATTCTTTTTAATGAATGAAACAAGTACTGAAAGAGAAATCCCTAACAAAAACAATACCCCTTTTAAACCAAAATCAATTTTTAACCCGGCACATACACGGGGAAACTTTTTAGAAACCTTTTTAAAATTGGTGATGGACGATATACAGGAAATACAAACAAGAGTCCCTAAACACAATTTAACCTTTAAGGAACGGAAGGCTCTCAAGAGTTTAAAGGAGAATGAAGATCTCATCATTAAGCCGGCAGATAAGGGAGGGGGGGTTGTTATTATGACTAGAGAGGATTATGAGGCCGAAATTTTGAAGCAATTAAGTGAAGGAGATACGTATAAGAAATTGAAATCAGACCCGACTGCTCGTATCAAATCAGATTTGGGAAAGCTGTTAGAAGAATACAGTGAAAAAGGGATATTGGAAGAAAGGGAAAAGAAATTCATCTTCACGGAGGAACCAATTATCCCTGTAATATATGTGTTACCGAAGGTTCACAAAGACCCGGTTAAACCTCCAGGACGACCAATTGTGTCGGGGATAGGGTCTGTGACATCCAACCTTTCGGAATTCATAGACTTCTTTTTACAACCGCTTGTGGTGAAGAACCCATCCCATCTGAAAGACACTAGGGACTTCCTGAACTCCGTAAAGGGGATCAAATGGGAAGAAGATTTCCTCATGGTGACAGCGGACGTACGTTCCCTGTACACCATCATTGAACATGCTGCTGGAGTCAGAGCTTTATCTCTGACATTAGGTGAGAGTGATTTGGATATTGGTTTACAGGATTTTATACAGAAGGGAGTTTTATTTATTTTACGAAATAATTACTTTTCATTTAATAACGCTTTTTATCTCCAGAACGTCGGCACTGCCATGGGCACCAGGTTCGCTCCGAGTTATGCCAACATCTTCATGGGCCAGTGGGAGAAAGATACTATCTGGAACCACTGCCCATTCGGAGCGAACCTGGTGACATGGAAAAGATATATAGATGATGTCTTTTTTATTTGGAGAGGAGGAGAGGAACTTTTAAAGGATTTTATGGATTATTTAAATAATAATACTTTAAATATTTTGTTAACATTCGAATATAGTAAGATGAAAATCAATTTTCTGGATGTAACAATTTACATTGAAGATCAACAAATCCAAACCATGAATTTTAGGAAGCCAACGGATTCAGGGGCATACATAGGTATAACCAGCTGCCATCATCCCAACTGGTTAGGATCAATCCCAGAGGGACAACTTAGACGACTAAAAAGGAACTGCTCTAAACCTGAAATATTCAAATCACAGGCGGAAGAAATGAAGGGAAAATTCCTAGCCTCAGGATATCAAGAAAGCAGAATACAGGATGCTATCAATAGAGTTGAGGAGATAGAAAGAGAAACATTACTACAACCATGGATGATTAAGAAAGACAATAGCAAATTTGAATGGGCATTCATTACATCATTTAGCGGTCAACGCAAGAACATCGAACAAACCCTCAACAAGCATTGGGGAGTTTTACGAAAAGACCCAATAATTGGAGATTTGCTACCGGGTAAACCGAAATGTATATTCAGGAAGGCCCCAAATCTTAAATCTACTCTGGTTAACAGCGCATTACCGCCCAAAAGACCGATGGGTACTATAAAGTCCAAAGGTTTTTTTAGATGCGGCATGTGCTTAGGTTGTAGGGGTATTAAAACAGTGACAAGCAAGATCACTGACATTTCCATTAATGAAAACAAATGGAAAATAAACGATTTTATTACTTGCAATAGCTCCAATGTAGTATATGCAATAAGTTGTAGTTGTGGCCTCTGGTACATTGGACGCACATCTAGACCTTTGAAAGTTCGCATTGGCGAACACCTACGAAACATCAGAAATGGGCTGGCAACCCACTCATTGTCTGAACATTTTAGAACACAACATCAGAGTAATGTAGGAGCGTTAAAAATGTTTTGTGGAATACGACACATAAAAGGACATTGGAGACGCTGTGATAAAGCTAACCAATTGGCACAGGCGGAAATGAAGGCCATTTTCGAACTAGGGACACTTAGGCCAAGGGGGTTAAACTCTGACTTTGAAGTCAAATGGTTTTTATAAAGGAGCTTTTAGGTAACCCACGAGTTAAAAGGGTAACCCATCAGAGATAAGCTTTTAATGACTCTTTTATCGGTTCCACACATTTGTTTATGTTTTAATTATTTAAATTCTGAATTTTTAAACAATACTGCACTTTAGGTAATTAAATATTTATTCAGACATTGTCAAATCCTTTGTATGTAGAAAATATTCTAATTCTTGTCTTGTATTTTAGAAAGAGAATTCTATATAAAGCTCATGACGTCACCGGAAGTGACGTTCCGGCTAACTATGTTTTTAATATAAAAATCATACACACCAAAATGAATCATTGTTTGAGTTGACTATCAAGAGAGTTTTTATATCCATTGAGGACTTTACTGTTTAACACTGACTTTGAATTCATCCCGACGAAAGACCGGAAGTGACGCGACGCAAGGGTGAGGAAGTCCCGGTTATTATGGATACCCGTATTTGCGGAAATTACAGCCAGACGGCGACGCAGGGTCTTTAGAATGGGGAGACCCTGGTTACCATGGACACCAATGTATACGGAAGTCACTCGGTAGACGGAGAGTCAGGAGGAACAAAAAGACTAAGAGATGTAATTAATTTAACGATGTACGGCTGTGAAAGAACGATTTTATTGGAGCAGGGACATTTAAATAAAGGGCTGGAAGGAGAGGATCAGTATCTTGACTGCACCTTGAAAAAGTCCCCAGCTAGGGGAGGAAACGCGTTGGTTTTTTCCTGTGGAGGCGTTGAATGAGTGGTGTGCCGTTGCCGTGATCCAGCAGTTATCATCTGTGTGAAGTGTGGGCTGATCCGGAGCACCCATATTTGGGACACAAACGCTGCTGGGACTGTTTGACCACAGTCCCCACTGATCTTGGTAATTACCCATCCTACACGCCTCCTAGAGGATTTTGTCTTATTCTGATCCTATGTCTAATGTTTATTTGTGTACAAATGTTTTGTATTAAACAATACTTCACTATATACAATCCTTTCTATTATCTTACATGCGCTCTTATCTGTGAGATTTGAAGGAGAACCTTAAAGAAAGGAAAACGAATACAGCGCTGGCTAAGTGTTCTCTCCAATTTTATTCTTTTACAGGACCCAGTTGGATATCCAGAAGGGACGGCCCCTGCACAACTTTTGGTCCCGGAGCCACCAAAGTAGAGACAGACGGACCTCCGGAGTCAATAAGATCATGTGAGACCTGATCCGGTGAGGCAGGCCGTCCCACTTGGCTAGAATCAGCCTCTGGAAGGGGCGAGAATAGAATTTAGCATACTCCACCATGTCGAATGCTGACACCATGAGGTCCAGCACCTGCATTGCCGAATGTATCGACACTTGCGGACGAGAAAGGAAGCAACGAATCCTGTCCTGAAGCTTCAGGACTTTCTCCTGAGACAAGAACAACCGCTGGTTGTGAGTGTCCAATTGTGCTCTCAGGTGCACCATGCTCTGAGCAGGGACCAGGGAGGATTTCTTCCAGTTGTTGAGCCACCCGTGGGCTTGTAGAAACCGGACCATTATATCCAGATGACACAGGAGAAGTTCTGGGGAATTTGCCAGGATTAACAAGTCGTCCAGGTACGGCAGTATCCTGACCCCTTGACGGCGGAGTACCACCGTTATCACCGCCATTACTTTGGTGAAGACTCGCGGAGCCATTGTCAAACCAAAAGGTAACGCCTGAAACTGGTAATGAAGGTTGCCAATAGCGAACCTCAGGTATTGCTGATGTGACACTGCTATAGGAATATGCAGGTAAGCATCCTGTATATCTACGGAGACCATGTAGTCCCCAGGTTCCAAGGCCAGAACTATAGAGCGAAGGGTTTCCATACGGAACTTGGAAACCTTCACAAACCTGTTCAATGCCTTGAGGTTGAGAATGGGCCGGGAGGACCCATTCGGTTTCGGGACTAGAAACAGCGGAGAATAGTACCCCCGGCCCCTCTGAGCAAGAGGCACCTGTACTACGACTCCTGTATCCAGAAGGGTCTGTACCTCCAAATGCAGAGTGTTTGCCTTTGTCTGTCTGGCAAAATCGATGAGGGGGTCGGTTTTTGAAGGCTATGGCGTAACCTCGAGTGACGACTCCTGTACCCAGGCATCTGAAGTGGTCTTCAACCATTCCTGGGTATACCCTAGAAGCCGGCCCCCACCCTGGGATCCCCCAGGGGGATGCCCGCCCCGTCATGCGGCAGGCTTATCTGTCTTGGAAGCTGGCTGACGGGCAGCCCAGGCTCTTTTGGGTTTCGGCTTGCCAGGTTTGGAAGTGCGGGCCTGCTTGTGGTACGACTGACCTTTTGCTTTACCTGAAGGGCGAAAGGGGCGAAAGGACGTACCTTTAGCCTTCGACACAGAAGGAGCGGTATTTGTTAGATAGGCAGTTTTGGCAGTAGCCAAGTCAGCCACTATCTTATTTAAGTCCTCCCCAAACAGAATATCTCCCTTGAAAGGGAGTACCTCCAGGGTTTTTCTAGAGTCCAGAGCCACAGACCAGGATCTCAGCCACAATATCCGGCGAGCCAGGACTGACGTAGTAGAGGCCTTGGCTGCTAGGATACCGGCATCCGAAGCCGCCTCTTTAATATAGCGAGAAGCTGTGACAATATATGACAAGCATTGTCTAGCATGGTCAGAGGAGATTTTAGTATCTAACTCCAAGGCCCACGCTTCAATAGCCTCGGCAGTCCATGTAGCTGCAATAGTGGGCCTTTGCGCAGCACCCGTGAGGGAGTAAATCGCTTTAAGACAACCCTCCACACGCTTATCCGTAGGCTTTTTTAGAGACGTGACGGTAGTGACAGGCAGAGCTGAGGAAACCACCATCCTAGCCACATGTGAGTCCACTGGAGGAGGCGTTTCCCAATTCTTAGACAGCTCTGGCGCGAGGGGATAACGAGCCAGCATTTTCTTGTGAGGCACAAACTTCGTACCCGGGTTTTCCCAGGGTTCCTGACGTATATCCACTAGGTGGGCAGAGTGAGGTAAAACTTGTTTAACCACCTTCTGACGCTTGAACCTATCTGGTTTCTTAGGAGGGACGGATGGCTCGGGATCATCCGTAATCTGTAGAATTAACTTAATAGCCTCCACAAGATCAGGAACATCCACATGTGAACTACCCTCCCCATCAGCCGTATCTGAGTCAGAACTTGTGAGGTCAGTATACGTGCCGTCTTCATCAGACGAGGTGTCAGTGACAGCAGTGGATTGTGAGGAGACAAGTGCTCGCTTAGAGGACCCCTTGGACTTAGGCTAGCGATGGTCAGACTTTTTAGTAGTCAGGGACTGTTTCAACTTCTTTATCTGAGCAGATAAATCGTCCGCCCACAGCGGGTTAGCTGCAGGGACGGTTGTACTGGCATTGGGGGTCCCATAGGGGTGTTAGTTTATGAACTAGCGTATGCAGAAGTGTGGAAAAAGCGGCCCACGGTGGGTCAGTATGTGCCTCCTTTGCCACAGTTCCACTGGGGGGCAAGGAGCCCCCAGAACCAGAGCCCACAGCTGCTATATTCTCCTCATATGGGTCTGTGGCTTCAGCAACACCGGCAGTGTGTTCAGCCCCAGAACCATTATCCTCAGAAGCAGACATGATATAACTTGCAGTATGAGGTAACACAGTACAATTATCAGCAGCACTATACCTCTAAACCCAAACCCCTGCGCAGTGTAGTCAGCACCAGCAGAGATAAAAGAGAGATATGGTGACTAAATCACAGAGAAAAATACGTAATACAGTATATCTTTGTGAAAATCCTATATTAGATAAAACCTGACGCACCAAGCCCCCTCAGGTTATAGAATATAGGGATAGCAAGTTGAGTGAAAGACACGAAATGGATAACACTCAGCTATCAGATGCACACCCAGATAGTCACAGTTTGTACAATGCAGAGGTTATTACTAACAATAATACTGCACTGGACTAGCTTACACAGCTATATAACAATAGATATAACAGTACACAGTAAGAACTGGATGTATACCACAGGGTAATTGTACTATAAACCCCTGACTAAATGCACTCTTTCTTACTAACACTGACTAAAAAAAAGGCAGGTAGAATACTTAAGTGTCATGTAAAGTCACAGCACTGACAACCAGGCGGCTTTACATAGGAGGATTTGCCCAAGCAGTCCCAGGAGCAGTGAGCTGAGGGATAATGGCGCCACAGACACTGACAGGGAGTGTGGAAAAGACAGAGATGCAGCTCCAGGGCGGGAACACTTGCTAGAAATGGCGCCCTGGGGCTGGGGGAGGGGCTTCAGGTCTAAGCCTTATCCCCTCTGCTGGCAAAACCACCGGGTACTGTGGGCGATATAAGAATTGGCTTAGAGAGAAAACCTGACCTGCGCCCATGCCCTGGTGATTTAGTGGGATCGCCTGTATCCACAGTGTCCACCACCAGCGCGCGCGGCCCGCCTCCCACTGACCGCGCCGGATCGCAATAAAGACCGGGTCCCGCAAGCGGGACCCACTTACCACCTCTCGAAGTGCGGCCACGCGATCCTGGAGAGCCCCAGCCGTGTGTGTCTAACGTGAAGTAAACCGGAGCCTCCTTCTGTAGGTACCCGGCAACCAGGGCTCGGGAGTGTACAGCGCCGCTGGGGAGATCTGGAGCTGCAGCAGTGAATGTCACAAGACATTTACCACCACTGCTGCCCTTGAAGTCTTCACTTTTTACCTCATAAAAAGCTTTTCTCAGGGCTGCTTGGAGCAGCCCCTCTGTTAAGTGCCTGCTTACTGCAGCACCAACTTATAAAACTGAGCTCCTGTGCAGGGAGGTGGAGTTATAGAGGAGGTGGCGCTGTGCATTCTGGGAACAGTCAAAGCTTTGAGCCTGTTGGTACCTCGGATCAAGATCCTACTCTACACCCCATTGTTCAATCCTTGTAGAGCCCAGTGTACCCCGCAGCAGAAATAGTCATATCTGCGATATTCAGGCAGTCACACATTAATACGTATAAAAAAAATGTGTCAATTGTAGGTCAAGATTTATATGTGAATGGGGGATGTGACAAGGTTATTAATGCACAGGATAGGTGTCTCTTCAGGAAGAACGGTCAGTGGCGTTTCTAGTGGCGGGTTAGCCATGCGGACACACGGAGCGCCCGCTGCAGCACTTTTACATGTCCCTCACTGCTCCGGGTGCTCCCCCTCCCCCCTGTAATTAGTACTCCGCTCATGGGGCGGAGTTTCACGGAATGACGCGTTTGTGCCGTGATGTCACGACACAGCACGTCATTTCTCGAATCTCCACCCCCGAGCGGAGAACTATGACAGGGAGGCGGGGGAGAAGGGGGAGTAAGAAACTGGCGGGCTGACAACAAGCATTACACACCCCTGGCCTGGCATTACACACCCCTGGCAACTAGTATTACACACCCCAGGCAATTAGCATTACCCCTGACAACAAGCATTACACACCCCTGGCAACTAGCATTACGCAACCCTGGCATTACACACCACAGACAACTAGCATTACCCCTGACAACACACATTACACACCCCTGGCAACTAGCATTACGCAACTATGGCATTACACACCCATGGCAACGAGCATTACCCCTGACAACATTACATACCCCTGGCAACTAGCATTACGCAACCCTGGCATTACACACCCCTGGCAACTACTAGCATTACCCTTGAGCCCTGACAACGAGCATTACCCCTGGCAACTAGCATTACACACCCCTGGCAACTAGCATTGCCCATGGCAACAAGCATTACACACACCTTGCAATGAGCATTACCCCTGGCAATGAGCATTACACACACCTGGCAACAAGCATGACACTCTTCCCAGAGCATGAACCCGTGGCAATGAGCATAGATCCCAGAGCATGAAACCCCTGGCAACAAGCATGACACCCATCCCAGAGCATGAAACCCATGTCAATGAGCATGGATCCAAGAGCATGAAACCCCTGGCAATGAGCATGACACCCAGCCCGTAAAACCCTTGGCAATGAGCAGGTAATTTTAAAAGTAATTAGAAGCGTTACTGTAGAGCATAATGTGTGGCATAATCTAGTGCAAGGGGCATTACTGAGTGGGGCTTAATATGGTGGAATTTTTTTTTAACTATAGTGGCCGAGGTCTGTTGGTGCAGGGTCAAAAACTGGGGTGTAAGGTAGTCTTTTCCTGCGAGGCTACACCCATTTCTGACTAGACAACGCCCATTTTATGCGAGGCCACGCCTATCTGGGGGGGGGGGGCATTTTGGAATGTTGATTGGGTGGGGGTAGCATTTTTAAATCTCGCACTAAGAGCCAAATTGGCTAGAAACATGATTGGAATCCAGGACAAGCAAAGATTTTGGTTCATAATCAGTGTACCGCACCTCTTGGCTGCATTGTAATGGCACTGCGGAGCAGAGATGAGAGCAGACACATCATCTGACTGGTGTAATACTCTCCCTTATATACAGCCCTAAAGGGTCTTACACCAACCCCAATGAACTGTGTAATTGATGAATCACTGAAGCAGGACAAATACATTGCAATTTGATTGTTTGGCCTGACTGAAGGATAGCCAGATCTGTAAGCCACTTGACTACATGTGTAGATGGTTAAACTGAACAGTTTAGTAACCCAGAAAGGACCTGGGCCTATTGAGCAGATTACAGCACAGCTTATTATTATACACTGTGTCCTAATTTCTGTATCTGGTCAGACAATGATATCACACACAGGGGTCATTGACCCAAAAAATCAACCACCTTGACAGACTATTTCAGACTCTAATTTGTCAGGGTTAGGCTACACATGGTGTAATAGTAAGCACTTTGTAATAATAATAAATTGGACAGCCATTGTGCAGTGTGTGTAGCCCATGGCCGCCAAAATAAACAGACTGACTGCCCACATTGGCACCTGAGTGCAGAGCCGGCTCTACCATTAGGCAGATGCCTAGGGCGCTGGGATCGAGTGTGCCAATCACAAAATTATGGATGTCTCTGAAAGAAACATCCTTGTTGAACTTAATGCACGTGGTGGCTGTGGAACTTATAAGCAGTGCCAGATTAAGCTCCACATGGGCCTGGAGCTAAAATGTATGAAAGGCCTATTGTGTGCCTTGGTAGGAGCTGTGACAAGTGCAGTGGTGGGGGTGGTCTAAACGGTGTGTGGCATGGAGGTTATAGCTAGTGCCTACCTTCGACCACTTAACAGTGGTTGTCGAAATGGGAATTTTGAAGTAGGGTTATGGGAAATGTAATGGGAGTACTGTAGTGCGCGCCAAAAAAGTGGGCATGGCCACTGAAAAGGAGTGTGTCCTCAGAAGAATATGCATTAGTGTGCCTCCCTCCTCTCGCATCCGTGTGCCCCCCCCCCCCCAGTCGGCGGGATTCCGGCGGTGAGCGCAACGCATCCCCTCATGGGCTCGCCGCGCTTCGGGCACTAATTCTAACTGCTTCATGTGTGTGTGTGTGTGTGTGTGTGTGTGTGTGTGTGTGTTTTTCAAAATAGATGCACTCCTCCTGCATTTGCAGCCTTCAAAATGCTCACTCAAAAACACCAGCACAGTCCAAGTGCAGCCGCAGAGCAGATTCAATGGTGACGGCACTCTCCAAAAGTTGCTTTACACACAAATCAACTTGTCTTCATCACCACCCAGTAAAAGAAACTGCAAGCTTCTGAGATCCAATAATTATCATGGCAACCATAAAACCAATTTGCAAATCAATGCAATCTCATCCTTATACTTAGATTAGTTCGTCAACCTTGGTCCCCCGACATGCAACACAGTGGTAATCAGCCATGCATCAGAAGTCAGTAAAACAGCGACTTGCGCGCAGAATACCACTTAAGCCATCTCAATCTAATCAAATCATACACCTGGCAGTCAGGGGTCCGTGCGTGCATTCCATCGCACTGCACATGCTCACCAGCACTTCCTATATCCTGGGGCGTAGGGAGGGCGGTTCCGGTGGAGCTCGAGCTCCAGGCGCCCAAGACAGTACAGGGCGCCGCAGCTCGACTCCGCCGGAACATCCGCCTGGCCGCAAGCAGCTCGCAGCCGCAGCTGTCAGTTACTGACAGCTGGAAGCCTGAGCTGCATCACATCTCTTCCTCCCCTCCGGTCCGTGACTTGCGTGTGACGTCACACGTCACACGCACGGCCGGGCGGAGACGCGGCCTAGGAGCAGTCGGGAAGCAGGAGCGGGGCAGGTGAGTATTTTTTTCTCTTTTGTGTTTGCAGCGCTACAGGGGGCAAATCTACATGGGGCACAACTACTCCAGGCACATCTATTGGGGGCAAATCTACAGAGTCTACAAATCTACCCCCCCCCCCCCCCCCTTTCCTCCAAATACTCCCCACTGGCTTACCTTTCTGGCTGTGTGGCAGTCAGTCATTCGGGATCCCGGCTGTCGGGATGCCAGTGCCGGTATTGCGATCCCAGTTAGGATGCCGGCCCCAGCGTTCTAAGGAGTGTCGGTATTCTGGCGTCAGTGTTTCGACTGTTGGGGTCACAACCAATCCCAGGGAGTTGAACAACACAGTGTGGAATGGGATGGAGTGGGAGTGGAAGGGATTTTATATTTCTGTATATACATACTAAACAGATTCTTTTGTTCTTGTAACCTTTACCTCCCCCCACAATCCACTTGCCTGGTTTCTGCACCTTATAGAAACAGTGGAGGGAAAAGAAGTCAGGACTCTGGGCTGGCCCAGAATAGGGAGGAGACTGGAGGATGGGAGACAGAATAGGGGAGGGACCAGCCTGAAAAGCAGCTCGGAGCATTGGTGGCTAGTCCCAGGGGAGTAGCCAGCAACAGTATTAGCTGTCCAGCTAATCCTGGAGAACTGCAGCTGCAGCAGCACAGTGACAACAGTGAGAGGCTATAGAACGGTATAATCACCATTCACACACTCACAGTGTATCAGCCACAGTCTCTGTACAACCCTAATGCAGCAGCTGTATTGGTATTAGCATAAGGTAATATACATACAACATGTATATTGCTTTATACTGTGATCTGGATGGCTCCGCCTCCGAATGAAGCCCCGCCCCTTCTGACCACGCTGCTCGGCTGCTGTGTGTCTTGGCCCTAAACTGCTTCTTTAGTGCTGGCCTGGGGGGCAGCTGGCATCCTGTGGCCAACCTGATATTTGTTGTGATGCCAAGGCGATGCTGGATCCTTGAGCCCTAGTGGTAAAGAGGGGGAGCTGAGAGAGGCCCCTCCTCGCCATCCGGCCGGGCCGTCCTCTTCAGCGGCACTAAGTCTGAGGGGAGGCTGAGAGTAGACAGGAGAGCGTCTCCTCCTCCACCCTGGCTGGGCAGACTCACGTCACTGAGCACAGATGGCAGCACAGCTACTATAGTGGGAAGAGGCGCTCGAGAGGACTAGGGCACTGTCTCTGGCGTCGGGTGAGGTGCTGGCAGCGACATACAATGAGTCACTGTGACTCATTGTAATGCCGGTGGATATGGGGTTTCATTGCTGCGGTCTCTGGGCCTATTTTCATTGGGGGGCCTGGAGCTGCAGCTCCATCCGCCCCATTGTTAATCCGGCCCTGCTTATAAGTCACACTTTCATCTGAAGGGCTGGGAAGTGGGTATCGGTGTTGGTTGGGGGCAGTAGGCTGAAGCTTTGACTAGGGTACCGAGAAACCGTGCACTGGCCCTGCCTGAGGGGCCAAATAAAAAGTTCATGACTTGTTGAATGTTATGAAATTCTGTTAAGACAGAAGCGTCTATGCAGCATTTCAATGAACTCTGTTTTCTATAAAATAAAAGGATACTGTTAAACAGTTAACATTTGGCCATGCCCCTGTTCTAGCCAGGTCCTATAAGACTTGTAGAAACTATGCAGAGCCAAGAGAAATATGTAGTAAGATGACTGGCTGCAATTATATTCAGTGCAAATAATTAACTTCAGCAATGCCCACAATATTATACCTAAATTGCCAAGAAATGAAACCACACCTTCACTGTACCTTACACATTACACTCAGCATGAAACAGCCAATAATAATGTCTGCAAGGAGCAGGAAAACAAAGCCACATTTAAAAACCCCATAGGGAATAATCCTAAAAAAAAAGTAGGAATTATCACAAAAATCCTATCTAACCCTATGTATGCACCACTTTTTAAAAAGAAGGTTTAAGTAATGAAGACTAAAATATCTCACACTCAGCCACTTGCCATTTACCCAGTCGGGCCCAAATGCACTCTGCTCCTGCCCACCCCCTGAGCACCCAACGTCATGCGCATGACATCATTACATCGCCCAGGAGGGATAGGGCTGGCAGCTCTGGTAAATGCAACACTGGCCACAGTGCCCTGTTTGGAGCGTCTGAAGGACACTCACAGTGATCCTGGTTTCAGGGTGCTGTTCCAGGGAAACTGCTGGCCAGAAGCAAGGGCCGCGTGGTGGAGACAGTGCCACCCACAGAGACCTCTGCTCTGTACAGAGACACCAGTCATCCCCCCCCCCCCCCTAGGTTTACAGCCCTGGTCATGGTTATGAGTAAGTATGGCTATAATTGTCTATGAAGACATAACCAAAGTTCTCTCAATCTGCATCAGTGTTGTCTGTAGTAGTGTTGGTCTGAAAAATCACAAAGGTGCTGATTCTGAGTGGGGATTGTTTTGTTCATATGTTTGTAAATCCAGTCATAGGGACACAAAGACACATGAGTTCACTGCTGTGCTGTTTTATTCCATCACCAACTCCTGGCACACTGCACACTGGACCACCCACTTCCCAGCATCCCTTTGGTCCTAGGGACCATCACTGAAGATTCAGGCTTATACATATTAGTAAGGGAGTGTCTACAAATATTAAGCATTCTAATGCACTAACATAACATCCTCTTTTCTTTAAAGATAAACCCTGTATGCGTCAATGCAACAATTAACAACGTCATATTGAGAACATCATCTAACACGTTTCAATGAGTCTCTCAGGACTGCGTATTTCCCTTTTGGGTCTTTCATAAACAGTCTGTGTTTCATCGACCATGTTGGACTTTTCTAGAATCGTGGTTTGTTCACCATTATCGGGATCATCATACATGTCAGATGAAGGGTATTCTTCAGTCATGTTGTCTTCATTATGATTAGCTTGAGATCTTAAATCCACCCGATTTCTTCTTACTTCCGTTC
Organism: Pseudophryne corroboree; assembly: GCF_028390025.1. Classification (NCBI taxonomy): domain Eukaryota; kingdom Metazoa; phylum Chordata; class Amphibia; order Anura; family Myobatrachidae; genus Pseudophryne; species Pseudophryne corroboree. The sequence continues at coordinate 232,228,388 of NC_086453.1, forward strand.
CACGCTCTGTACGTATAGTATAAGATCTTGGTGCTACTTGTGCTTGCACAATACCTTTCTGCACCCAAATACCTTTTTTGTGATCTTTGAGACGGACTTGGTCACCTGATTTTAGATCAGATAAGCTTTTTGCTCGCCTGTCATGGAACAGTTTCTGTTTCGCCTGTTGACGTTCCTTACTCAGTCTGACCAACGCTGAGTTATGTGTATTAAGCAGTTCATCATGTATCGGGAGATTTGCTCTAATCCTCCTTCCCATCAGCATTTGTGCAGGAGAAAGTCCATTCTGTAAAGGTGTACTGCGGTAGATTAAAAGACTTTTGTAGAAATCTTCTTTACCTTCTTGAGCTTTTTTCATGAGACTCTTTACAGTTTTTACTGAACTTTCCACCAACCCATTTGAGCGTGGATAGTGGGGACTTGACGTAGTATGGACAAATTCCCACTCATCAGCAAATTGTCTAAATTCAGCACTGGAAAACTGAGGACCATTGTCAGTGAACACTTCCATAGGAACAACATGCCTAGCCAAGATTGACTTCATGCAATTGATTACGGCTTTACTAGTAGTTGTATGTAGTGTCTTCACCTCAGGGTAGTTAGAGTAATAATCAGTCACGACAATGTACGTTTTCCCATTACAATCAAACAAATCTGCGCCAACTTTCTGGTACGGTCTCTCTGGCACTGCGTGAGGACTCAGTGGCTCGACTTGTTGTTTCGGTCTATATGTAAGACATAATTCACATGTAGCTGTAGTCTGTGCTATGTCTTGGTTCATTCTTGGCCAATACATAACTTCACGCGCTCTCCGCTTACATTTTTCTTCTCCTAAGTGGCCTTCATGTATCTTGCACAGCATAGTTTTTCTTAGTCGTGCAGGTATGACAAACCTATTACCTTTGTAAATCATACCATCGACAACTGTAAGGTCACTGCGGTATATCCAATAATCATGAATAGACAGCGGGCACACATTTCTTTCTGCAGGCCAACCTTTCAGAATGATATCTTTCAACACTTTCATTGTGTCATCTGTCTCAGTTTCTTTCCTAATCTGTTCTTGTCTTGCAAGAGACACTGGTAGAGAAGCTACGATCAAATTAACATAGGCTTCTATCTCTTCATCCATCAGACTTTTTGAACCTTCACTTTTGTCCACAGCATGAGAAAGTGTATCAGCAATGTGCATGTATTTACCGGGACAGTACAGCAAGTGTACATCATATTTCTGTAGTCTGATAAGCATTCGTTGAATTCTCATGGGACAGTCATGTAATGATTTAGTCATGATAGCTACCAATGGCTTGTGGTCAGTTTCCACTGTAAATGTTTGACCATACACAAACTGATGAAATCGCTCACATGCATATGTGATCGCTAGAAGTTCCTTTTCTATCTGAGCATACCTTGTTTCAGCACTTGTCAGTGCTCTTGATGCATGGATTACTGGTTACCATGTATCCTCATGTTCTTGTAACAACACTGAGCCTAAGCCAAATTGCGAAGCATCTGCTGAAATTCTTATTCTTTTCGCAGGATCAAAGAATTTTAGCACTGGTTGCTCTGTAATGATCTGTTTCAAGTTTTGCCAACTTTCTTCTTGTTCATGTGACCACATCCACTCGTTATCTTTGTCCAACAACCATCTAAGAGAGGCTGTTCGTTCAGAGAGTTGAGAAATAAACTTTTCTAAGTAAGTAATCATTCCTAGGAATCTTCTGACATCGTCTTTGTTGTTAGGACGTTCCATGTTCACTATGGCTGATATTTTCCTTGTGTCTGGTTTTACACCTTGATCCGAGACCACGTCACCCATAAAGGTAAGTGTATTCATGCCAAATTCACATTTGTCCTTGTTTAGCTTTAGATTCACTTTCTTGACAAGTTCCATTACTTGTCTCAATCTAGAATCATGTTCTTCCTTTGTAGATCCCCAGACAATAATGTCATCCATCATTGTTTCAACACCTGGAATATGTTCAAAAATCATGTGTATCTTTTTGTGATATACTTCTGGAGCAGACAATATTCCATATGGTAGTCGAAGAAATCTGTATCGACCTTCTGGTGTATTAAATATACAAAGCTTTGAGCTGGCCTCATCTAGCTTCATTTGCCAGAATCCTGAAGATGCATCCAATTTACTGAACCATTTTGCTCCCGCAAATTGCGACATGATTTCATCTCTGGTTAGTAGTTTGAAATGTTCTTGTTTAATAGCTGAGTTGTCCATTTTTCTTTTCAACAATTACTAAGGAGCTTACCCATTCAGTAGGCTCATCAACTTTCTGTATCACACCCAAGGCTTCCATGTGATTTAACTCTTGTTTCACTTTTTCTCTCAGCACAAACGGCACTTTTTTACAGGGGTGTATCACTGAAGAAACTTGCGTGTCTATATTTATTTTATGCTCTCCAGGCAAACAACCTAGACCTTCATACAAGTCTCTGTATTCTGTATACATCGATTTGCAGTCATCTTCTACTTGTGATGTCACCATAAAAACTTTCTTTAGCAAGCTTAGTTTCTCACAGGAACTTAATCCTAGAATCGGTTGCACATTTTTATCCACAATCAGTAGAGATGTTTTAAACTGTTGTCCCTTATATTTCAGTGTCACTAAGCATGTACCTTTCACAGGAATTTCCTCCCCAGTGTACCCTGTAACTTTCACTTTTGCTGGATGAATTTTAGGTTTTACTCTAAAAGTCTTATAGTCTTGAAATTATATTAAATTCACCTGCGTGCCAGTATCAAGCTTAAAGGGAATGACAATCTCGTTCACAGTTAAAGGGACAATCCATTCTTTCTTATCTGCACTGCAAAGTTCAATGCAATCCACAAAGAATTCCTCTGTTTGTTTAACAGCATGCACTTTGGTTGTTTCACTTTTCATTTTACAGCATTTGGCAAAGTGATTTAGTCTACCACATTTCATGCAGGTTTTACCATAAGCAGGGCACATTTTAGGATTGTGAGCATTTCCACATCTGCTACAAATTTCCTTATTAGACTGTGGCTTAGACGGCTTCATTCTTAAGAATGGAGGTTTGGTTGGCTCTGTTTTCTGCACTACATGTACAGCACCATCAACGTCCTTGTGTAACGTTTTGGCTTGAAATCTAGTTATTTCTGCAGATCTGCACATAGTCACTGCCTTATCTAGTGTTAGGTCTTGCTCTCTCAGCAGTCTCTCTCTGAGTCCATTATCAGGTATTCCACAGACAATACGATCTCTAATCAGTGAATCCTTTAAATCACCAAACTCACAGGTTTTACTGAGTGATTGCAGCTCTGTAACATACTGATCAAATCCATCTACAGACTTCTGATCACATGTGAAAAACTTATATCTTTCATATGTCACATTTTTCCTTGGCACAAAGTAATCTTCAAACTTTTGCATTATAGAAGATAGCACCATATTCTGCCCCTCATCAAACTGAAAACTATTGTAAATGTCCAGCACATCCTCTCCTATCACATGGAGGAAAATGGATGCCTTAGTTTTGTCAGCCTCTGTATCAGGTCCACATTGTCACGATCCGGGTATCTGGACGCCATTACCTGCCGTTTAGGTGTCTTCTGAGACTGGCCCAGCGTTCCAAGTCCGGATCTCATCTGTGTCAACACTCTGCACATCCCTCCTGTCATTCTGAGACACTACCACAGCGGCGCCATGTTTGAATCCAACATGGCGTCTCCCGTCCTCCGCGGCCTCTGCCGCCGTTACTGTGTTATTGTTGCAGGTTCTCAGAATCGTGTATCATGCCTGCCGCAGCCTCTGCTGCCCTCCAAGTGTCTCAGCATATAACTGTCATCTGGCGTCTCCTGTCCTCCGCGGCCGGCGCCACCATTATCATTATGTTTGCACATTTCATTTCAAACCAGTTTTCCCTCTAGGTTCCAGCATGGGCGCAGCCATGTTGGATTTGATCACATGCTCCAATTCCTCCAATCCACCGTCTCTGGAATCTGCATAATTGCCCAGCCAATGCCTGCATAGCAGCAGGTATAAGTATCCTGTGTCTGGGCCAGATAGAGGTCAGTGCTTTGAATGTCATACCTTGTTCCAGTCTCTCTCTCCTGTGGTTTGTTTCTCCAGGTTCCAGTTCCTGTCTCCAGCATCCACAAAGAGACCCGCACCTGCTTTCCATCCTGCAGGTGCAGCCTGACTCTACAGCCTTCCGTGGCTGTCCAGTTTCTAGCTATCTACTATCTGCTTCCAAGCAGCCAGCTTTCAACTGATTCCAGCTTCTACCAAACACCGGTGCTGATCCAGCGGATCCTATCTTACCAGCAGTATCCACTACCACCGGTAATCATCTATCAGCTATTCTGTTTCTACGCTCACTAGCATCTCACATCATTCACTCTGTGTTCATCACCTGGCTGGTTCCATCCAGCATCCATTCTGTGACTTTAGTACCTGGATGATTCCATTCAGCATCCACCCTGTGTTTCATCACCTGGCTGATTCCACTCAGCATCCACTCCGTGTCTTACCACCTGGCTGGTTCCATCCAGCTGATACAGCAGCATACTCAAGTTACAGATTCACCTGCTACAACTACTGGCATGTTCCTCGGCTATTTCTACTACTACAACCAGGCCTGGTAAGGTGATTCCATCAAAGGACTTTTACATCTGTTCTAAACCTACCAGTGCTCTGAGAAACCTTCTATGGTTGTGTGTTCCAGGAACTGTGTTATTTGCCACTGTCTTTGCTAAACCTTGAATACTGTTTGTTATCACACGGAGTCTGTTAATAAACTTTTATTTTGAATTTTAAACTGGTTGTCATGGTCACACCTTCGGGTAATCATTCTGCACTTACATGTCCAGGGGTCTGATTAAACCTCCCAGGTTTAATTTCATCTCAGCCTCTACAACTGAGGCTTCCTCCCGTCAGCCTAAACCCTCAGTTGTGACAGTAAGCACTGACTATATGAATCCAGCCGGAGACCAGGATCAAGCGGCTAAACCTATGCAAGAACTGACAGCCAGACTCGAACATCAGGAGGCTGCACAAGGTCACATCATCCGCTGTCTCCAGGATCTCTCTACTCGGCTGGATGGGATTCAGACGACCCTCCGTGGACCTGTCACGTCTGATGCATCCACCACAGTGACTCCAGCTGTAACCCCACCCACCTTACCCATTTCCATTCCACGTCTTCATCTTCCAACGCCAGCAAAATTTGACGGATCTCCAAGGTTCTGCAGGGGATTTCTCAACCAATGCGAAATCCATTTTGAGCTTCAACCTGGCAACTTCCCCAGTGACCGTACCAAAGTTGCTTATATTATTTCTCTCCTCAGTGGCTCAGCCCTTGATTGGGCATCACCGTTATGGGAGAAGTCTGATCCCCTGCTGTCCTCCTATACTGACTTTGTAGCATCATTCAGGCGCATCTTCGACGAGCCGGGCCGGGTTTCCTCTGCTTCATCTGAGATTCTCCGTCTACGCCAGGGAACACGTACTGTGGGACAGTATCTTATACAGTTCAAAATCCTGGCATCTGAACTGGCCTGGAACGACGAGGCCCTGTATGCTGCATTCTGGCATGGCTTGTCAGAACGCATTAAAGATGAGTTAGCTACCAGAGACTTGCCTTCTAAGTTGGATGAGCTAATTTCACTATGCACGAAGGTTGATCTACAGTTCAGAGAGAGAGCAACCGAGCGAGGAAGATCATCCGTTCCTAAATCTTCTGCTCCTCCTCCTCGTCAACCATCTCCATCCAAGGATGAGCCTATGCAAATTGGTCGTTCCCGCCTATCTCCCGCTGAGCGCCGAAGACGCCTCTCCGAGTCTCTATGTCTCTACTGTGTAGCTCCGTCGCACACTATCAACGCCTGTCCCAAACGTTCGGGAAACTCCAGATCCTAGCTCGCCAAGGAGAGGGCCGGCTAGGAGTAATGATCTCCTCTCCATCTCTTCATGATTGTAACCTCCCAGTGTCGCTCCAAATTGCTCAACATTACAGGAATGTCATTGCCCTCCTTGATTCCGGAGCAGCTGGGAATTTCATAACCGAAGCTTATGTTAAACGGTGGTCCCTACCCACCGAGAGACTGTCCTCGTCCATCTCTTTGACTGCCGTGGATGGCAGCAAGATTTTTGACGCAGTCATTTCCTTAAGGACTCTTCCAGTTCGTCTGAGAGTGGGAGTTCTTCATTCTGAGTATATTTCTTTTCTAGTGATTCCAAGAGCCACACATCCAGTGGTTTTAGGCCTTCCATGGCTCCGTCTCCACAACCCATCGATTGACTGGACGACTACGCAAATACTGGCATGGGGTCCCTCCTGTGCTGAGACTTGTTTAGCCAAAGTTCTTCCTGTTTGTTCTTCCTTCCCCAGGTCATCTGATGTTCCACCTCCTCCATATCAAGACTTCACGGACGTGTTCAGTAAAGCCTCTGCTGATATCCTTCCTCCTCATAGAGAATGGGACTGCCCAATCGACCTCATTCCAGGGAAGGTTCCACCGCGAGGCCGAACTTATCCGTTGTCTCTGCCTGAGACACACTCCATGGAAGAGTACATCAAAGAGAACCTGGCGAAGGGTTTCATCCGACCATCTTCTTCTCCAGCCGGCGCAGGCTTCTTCTTCGTTAAGAAGAAAGACGGTGGTCTGCGTCCGTGCATCGACTACAGAGGTCTGAATGACATTACCGTTAAGAACCGATACCCTTTACCCCTGATTACAGAACTCTTCGATAGAGTTAGTGGTGCAACCATTTTCACAAAGCTGGACTTGAGGGGTGCCTACAATCTCATCCGAATCCGTGAGGGTGACGAGTGGAAGACCGCCTTTAACACCCGTGACGGACATTATGAGTACCTCGTCATGCCCTTCGGATTGAGCAACGCTCCAGCAGTCTTCCAGCACTTCGTGAATGAGATCTTCAGGGACATCTTATACCGCCATGTCGTGGTTTATCTAGATGACATCCTCATCTTTGCTAATAATCTAGAAGATCATCGTTTCTGGGTAAAGGAGGTTCTTTCCCGTCTCCGTGTCAATCACCTCTATTGTAAATTGGAGAAGTGTGTGTTTGAAGTTAAAACCATTCCGTTTCTAGGTTACATTGTGTCCGGTTCCGGACTAGAGATGGATCCTGAGAAACTCCAAGCAATCCAGAATTGGCCTATACCCTTAACCCTCAAAGGGGTCCAGAGGTTCTTAGGGTTCGCTAATTATTATAGAAAGTTTATACGAGACTTTTCCACCATTGTGGCGCCTATCACTGCATTAACCAAGAAAGGTGCTAATCCGTCCAAGTGGTCCGAAGAAGCTACGCAGGCCTTTCACCTTCTGAAGCAACGGTTCATCTCTGCACCAGTTCTGAAACAGCCCGACACCGACTCTCCTTTTATCTTAGAGGTAGATGCCTCCTCCGTTGGAGTAGGAGCGGTGTTATCCCAGAGGGCCAAAGATGGACATCTACATCCTTGCAGTTTCTTCTCCCGGAAGTTCTCCCCAGCTGAGCGCAACTATGCCATTGGCGACCAGGAGTTGCTAGCCATCAAGCTCGCTCTGGAGGAGTGGAGATACCTGTTGGAGGGAGCTTCTCATTCAATCACCATACTTACCGACCACAAAAATCTTTTATATCTCAAAGGCGCACAATGTCTGAACCCTCGTCAGGCCAGATGGGCACTTTTCTTCTCTAGGTTTGACTTTAAACTCCAGTTCTGTCCGGGTTCTCAGAATCGTAAGGCCGATGCCCTTTCCCGCTCATGGGAGCAAGAAAATGAGTCCGAGTCTGCAGACAAGCATCCTATTATTAATCCGTTGGCATTCTCCACACTAGGGATGGACTCTACGCCCCCACCAGGGAAAAGTTTTGTTAAGCCAGTTCTAAGGAAGAAGCTCATGCATTGGGCCCATGCTTCCCATTTTGCTGGACATACAGGCATTCAGAAAACCCTTGAATTTATTTCTGGATCCTACTGGTGGCCAACTCTGAAGAAGGACGTTATGGAATTTATTGCCTCCTGCCCAAAGTGTGCCCAACACAAAGTCTCCCGCCAGTCGCCTGCGGGGCAACTGGTTCCATTATCTGTTCCCCGTCGACCATGGACCCATTTGTCGATGGACTTTGTTACTGATCTACCTATCTGCAACAAGTTTAATACCATCTGGGTGGTAGTTGACCGGTTCACCAAGATGGCACATTTCATCCCTCTCACCGGTCTTCCGTCAGCTTCCAAGTTGGCTCAAGTGTTTATACAAGAGATCTTCCGTCTTCACGGTCTTCCTGAAGAGATCATCTCGGATCGTGAAGTACAATTTGTAGCCAAATTTTGGCGAAGTTTGTGTCAAGCCCTCCAAGTCAAGTTAAAGTTTTCCACAGCTTACCATCCTCAGACCAATGGTCAAACCGAGAGGGTGAATCAGGACTTGGAGGCCTTCCTCCGTATATATGTGTCTTCCTCTCAAGATGACTGGGTTCAACTCCTTCCTTGGGCCGAGTTCAGCCACAACAATCAATACCATTCCTCATCTTCTTCGACACCATTCTTCATTAATTATGGATTCCACCCTAAAGTCCCAGAATTTCAACCGCTTCCCGCAACTTCTGTTCCAGCAGTGGATGTCACCTTGCGTCAGTTTTCAAATAACTGGGAGAACGTCCGCGCAGCCCTGCTTAAAGCCTCATCCAGGTTTAAGAAGTTTGCCGATAGGAAGCGTAGAGCGGTTCCTGCTCTCAAGGTGGGTGATCGTGTGTGGTTGTCCACGAAGAATTTGAGGTTGAGAGTTCCCAGTATGAAATTTGCACCTCGCTACATCGGTCCCTTCAAGATTGAACAAGTCATCAATCCTGTTGCCTACAGATTACAGTTACCACCCTTCTTGAAAATACCCAGGACATTTCATGATTCCTTGTTGAAACCGCTGATCCTGAAACGGTTTCATTCCGCACTTCCTCCAGCTCCCAAAGTTCAGACTCAACGGGGAGTCGAGTATGAGGTGGCCAAGATTTTGGATTCACGTTTCCGTTACGGTCAGTTACAGTATCTCATTGACTGGAAGGGCTATGGTCCTGAAGAACGCTCTTGGACCAATGCCTCAGACGTCCATGCTCCTGCCTTGGTCCGAAATTTCCACTCAAAGTTTCCTTTAAAGCCTAAGAAGTGTCCTGGGGCCACTCCTAAAGGGGGGGGGGTGCTGTCACGATCCGGGTATCTGGACGCCATTACCTGCCGTTTAGGTGTTTTCTGAGACTGGCCCAGCGTTCCAAGTCCGGATCTCATCTGTGTCAACACTCTGCACATCCCTCCTGTCATTCTGAGACACTACCACAGCGGTGCCATGTTTGAATCCAACATGGCGTCTCCCGTCCTCCGCGGCCTCCGCCGCCGTTACTGTGTTATTGTTGCAGGTTCTCAGAATCATGTATCATGCCTGCCGCGGCCTCTGCTGCCCTCCAAGTGTCTCAGCATATAACTGTCATCTGGCGTCTCCTGTCCTCCGCGGCCGGCGCCACCATTATCATTATGTTTGCACATTTCATTTCAAACCAGTTTTCCCTCCAGGTTCCAGCATGGGCGCAGCCATGTTGGATTTGATCACATGCTCCAATTCCTCCAATCCACCGTCTCTGGAATCTGCATAATTGCCCAGCCAATGCCTGCATAGCAGCAGGTATAAGTATCCTGTGTCTGGGCCAGATAGAGGTCAGTGCTTTGAATGTCATACCTTGTTCCAGTCTCTCTCTCCTGTGGTTTGTTTCTCCAGGTTCCAGTTCCTGTCTCCAGCATCCACAAAGAGACCCGCACCTGCTTTCCATCCTGCAGGTGCAGCCTGACTCTACAGCCTTCCGTGGCTGTCCAGTTTCCAGCTATCTACTATCTGCAGCCAGCTTTCAACTGATTCCAGCTTCTACCAAACACCGGTGCTGATCCAGCGGATCCTATCTTACCAGCAGTATCCACTACCACCGGTAATCATCTATCAGCTATTCTGTTTCTACGCTCACTAGCATCTCACATCATTCACTCTGTGTTCATCACCTGGCTGGTTCCATCCAGCATCCATTCCGTGACTTTAGTACCTGGCTGATTCCATTCAGCATCCACCCTGTGTTTCATCACCTGGCTGATTCCACTCAGCATCCACTCCGTGTCTTACCACCTGGCTGGTTCCATCCAGCTGATACAGCAGCATACTCAAGTTACAGATTCACCTGCTACAACTACTGGCATGTTCCTCGGCTATTTCTACTACTACAACCAGGCCTGGTAAGGTGATTCCATCAAAGGACTTTTACATCTGTTCTAAACCTACCAGTGCTCTGAGAAACCTTCTATGGTTATGTGTTCCAGGAACTGTGTTATTTGCCACTGTCTTTGCTAAACCTTGAATACTGCTTGTTATCACACGGAGTCTGTTAATAAACTTTTATTTTGAATTTTAAACTGGTTGTCATGGTCACACCTTCGGGTAATCATTCTGCACTTACATGTCCAGGGGTCTGATTAAACCTCCCAGGTTTAATTTCATCTCAGCCCCTACAACTGAGGCTTCCTCCCATCAGCCTAAACCCTCAGTTGTGACACACATGCAGCAAGATATATATTAAACTTTTGCTTAAATCTTTTCCAGTTTTCAGACAAGTTACCAGACATCAGCATGCCGGTTTGAGGAGCCAGTTTATCCATGCTTACTCACTGTTTGAAGAGAGGAGCACACGGCAGGCTTTGCAGACACTGAGTATCACAGCCTTACAGACTTCTGCAGGATTCTTCTTTCACACTCTGAGAGCACTAGCAGTCCAAGTTAAACTTCTTCTGACACCATGTTTTATTATGATGTTTGTAAATCCAGTCATAAGGACACAAAGACATATGAGTTCACTGCTGTGCTATTTTATTCCATCACCAACTCCTGGCACACTGCACACTGGACCACCCACTTCCCAGCATCCCTCTGGTCCTAGGGACCATCACTGAAGATTCAGGCTTATACAGATTAGTAAGGGAGTGTCTACAAATATTAAGCATTCTAATGCACTAACATAACAGGATTCACCATGTTGCACTGCAGATGGGGCCAGTGCCGTCTTAACAGCAGTGTAGGCCCTTGGGCAAAGCAATCCAACCCAGACTATCGGCCATGGATATGCGGTGAGGTAAATGGCTCAGGAGGCACTGGCTAGTACCAGAGTCAGATTTACACACAGTATATCAGTCAAAGGGTTCATGTGGGCATTATACACAGGTGCAGCAGTATAAACTCCTGGTAATTTGGTGAATTTTGATCAGAGATGTGCGGAAAAGATAAGCAGGGGGGTCACTGTCTCACCTGCCATATACTTTTTACTCCAGAGCTTTGACTATAAAAATGATTAGAAAACTATAAAGAAGATATTTCTAACATATTCTTTGTAATTTTCATATACTTTATATAGTTACACCTCTGGCGCAAACGTTAGAATGACAGGAATGACGTTGCCTCGCCCCACCGCATGTCACTGCTATCGCCTGGCCAACTTGTTCAGGAGCCCTTAACATTGTTCCCAATCTTTAAAGCAAGCTCTTGGGTGCTATTACCTGATATGCTGATCTCAGCAAGCTACAAAACCTGCACTAGGCCTGCCATACACCCAGGTTTTCAGGCAGTGAGTATGTCCCAACGTACTCTGTACCTGAAAACCATTCTGGGCTAACCAACTCAGATATGGTCCTCCAGCCACATACCTTCACCTTCCAGGCAAATTCACCCATTTGCCTACCTGGATGTTAAGGCCCCCATACATTACTGCAACTTGTCTGAGTCACAAGTTGGATCCAATTTCCCTTGAACTCCCCCGGCAGCTCACTGGGAGTGCTTCCACCCGATTTGATATTTTATGTGCCATTTTTTACATGCGACTTATCACATGCGATATATCGCATGCTACTGCTGCTGCTACTGTGTGGGTGAGTCCAGGGAAATGCCACTCAAGTGAAGACATGCGAGAAATCACATGCGACATGTTGCAGGTGCTAAAAATCAGCCACGATGGGCACCTAATGGCTGCAATTCCAATTTATCCTATATGCAGCACGTCCGACCTCAGACTCAGCCCCGATGCGCACGGGACCGCACATAGGATCAGATTTCAAACACCTTTGGCCACTTTTCATCCATTTTCTCGTCCCGATGCGTCTGAATCGGATTAAAAGAGGCCAAATTGCACTAGAGTATGGCCAGCTTTACTCTGCATTTGTGATCCAGCCTGAGGTGTATACTTTCGGGACAAGGCATCGGTATTACCTTGCATTCTTCCCAACCTATGTTGTACCACGAAATGCCAGAAACAAATGGGTTACTCTGCATACACCTCTTTGTTGGTATGCATCCATTGAAGAGGCGCATGATCTGTTACTAACAGAACTTCTCTTCACAATAAATAGTATCACAGGGATTTTATAGCCCACTTAATGGCCAGATATTGCTCTTCCACTGTAGCATATCTCTTCTCATGTGATAACTTATGGCTGAGCTACAGGATAGGTCTTTTATTCTCCCTAAACCTGTTTGAGACAGCACTGCTCCCAAACCTGTTCCAGAGGTATCAGCCTGCTGAATAAACTTATTTTTAAAGTCTGGAGCTTGCAACACCAGAAAGGAAACAAATGCTTATTTTAAATCTTTCTAGGCTGAGTCCAGATTATTTTATTCTTACTAACATTCAGTTAATGGCGCTGCTCTTGTCACAAAATCCTGAATGAACTTGCGATAGTAGCCCACTAACCTGAGAAAGCATCTAAATTGTGTTTTGCTTTCTGGTTTAGGCAGGGCCGGATTAGAGGAGGGGCGATAGGGGCGGTCATCTTGGGGCCCCCACACATTTGACTACTGGCACTACTATTGTGTTACCCAGGTAAGTTTACTATAAAACCTGCCTTAGCCGCTCCTGCTGACTCTGCCTCCGGGACCATGACACTGCCTCTCTGTCTGATCTCAGAGTCCCCGGCAGACTCAGGGAAGTGCCGTCAGCTGGACTTCAGATGCATGGTCCCCTCCCTCACCAGCCGCCTCAGGCTACCCCAAGCTGCTGCCGGGCCACATACAGCCTGGATCTTCTCCATGCAGCGCAGCTCCGTTCCCTCACACTGGCACCTCCTCCCCCTGACAGGAGCCCTGGCTAGCGCAGCTACGCTCTCCAGCAATCCCTCAGCTCGGTTTGCCATGTAGCAAGCCATGTTGCAGCATGCAGCATCGCAGCAAAGATGAGCATAGCTTCATCTGTATTTTTATATAGCCTGTACTTGTCCTATATTGTCTTGAACTGTAATTTTTTTTCTTGTTTTGCTTATTTGTTTACATACTTTGCAACTGGACGCTGTGGATCACTTGTGGCGCCATATAAATAAAGGACAATAATAAATAATGGATAATAATGGGTCTTTGAAAGGTCACAGGGGCCCCATGTAAATCAAACGGTAACACTCGGTATTGAAACAATCCGTCTGGCATTGAAAATGCCATTTTAGCCTTGGACGATTCTGTTAATGGTATTTGCCAATATCCCTTAGTTAGATCTAGGGTACACAAGTACTGACGTTTGGCTGAATTTTCCACTAGTTCATCAACTCATGGTATAGGAAAGGAGACAAACTTAGAAACTTTATTCAACTTCCTAAAGTCATTACAGAATCTCAAAGCTCCCAAACGTTTGGGCACTAACACAATGGGATTGTTCCACTCACTATTCAACTCCTCTATTACACCTAGTCGAAAGAAAGTCTTCTACCGCCTGTTTTATGGCACCCCATTTAGTTTTAGGTATGCAATAAGGTATTTGATTTACAACAACTCCCTGAAGAGTGAAAATTTCATATCAGGGTTTTAACAAGTTAATGTGATACACCTGTTCTACCTTCCTTTTACCTTCCTGATGTATCTTGAACCACTTCAATAACCGTGTATGGTCTCTGCCAATAGGCATACAATTTACTTTCTTCAGTGGAACCAGGACTAACACCTTGTCCCCAAGTTTAAAGGACCAAACTACCACAGTTGTGTCGTAGTTGTGTTTTTGTCGCTGCTCGGCTTGGTCCATATGTTGGTTTACTAAGTGACTTATTTGCATTAAACGGTTAAATAACTGGGACACAAACTGCACAACGTTAGGTTCCTGGGTTGGTTGTTTTTCCAATCCTTCTTTAAGCAGGTCTAGAACACCCCAGGGCTGTCACTCGTATGTGTTCAAATGGGCTTAAACCTGTAGAATATTGCGGTTATTCTCGTATCACAAACATCAGATAGTGCAGCAACAGATCCCAGTTCTGACTGTCTTGACTTACAGTCCTCTAATCATTAAGAGTGCGGTTGAACCGCTGTACCAAACCATAGATTTGTGGGTGGTACACCAAAGTCACTATGCTTTCTACCCCCAGTACCCGACATAAGTCTTTCATCAGTTGCTGCTGTTACCCCCAGTTGCTGCTGCTCAGCTCAAGATCCCACTGGACACCATGCCAAGTGCTAGAAGTCAGCCTGTCAGTACAGCGGTACAGGGGTCCCACTGCTTCTGTACACTCGCTGGCTTGTTCCTGCCGCACAGGATGCATCCAGCAAGTGTCACAGTTTTGGCTACCAAAATGTGACATTTGTAAGGAAGCACATCCAGCAGGTGAGGTAAAAGCAGTACATTTATATTCACTGCAACACAGAACAGCAGGTTCCACATGTTTCACAGAATAAAGCAGTCACAACTGATTTACACCAGAATGGTGGACCTTCCTGGTCCTGGCACCCTGACACTAAACCCACTTCAACCAGACCTGTCATACACACCACACCCAGGTTTTAAGGCGGTATGCCCCAATCTATATCTCTCCGACATGCAGATATGTTGTATGAGGGTGGCTCAATAAGTAAAGTAACAAGTCCTCTCACATGTATAATGTCTTAGATTCCTGCCAGAGCAGGCAGACCACAACTTCCCCTCACGACCACTAGACTACACCTCATATCAGTCATACTGTCCCAACATCAGCTGTAAGATGGCGGGGCTGCCGGAAACATAGTCATACATAGAGGTGCATGGTGTGATCAGATTTCTGCATCTAAAGGGCACATCAGCAGCTGAATTCCTTTGCCAACTTGTTGGGGTGTACAGTGATATTGGATTGCTGCATGATAATATCAGGACACAATAGTTACCTATACTTAGATACTTAGTAATACTTGCCTAAACAGCTATTTTTAGCATTACTTACCAATACATTCCTGTACTTGCCATTACTTACATATACTTACCTATACTTAGATACTTACCAGTACTTCCATATACTTACCATTACTTACCTATTATTACTGTATAGTAAAACTATAGCAAGGATGAGCGTGGCTACATCTGTAAATACTTACCAATACTTACCTATACTTACCATTAGCTACCTATACTTACCTATACATACTTACCAATACTTACTTACACTTAGCTATACTTACAGTACCTTTACTTACTTATACTTATCATTATTTACCTATACTTACCATTATTTACCTGTGCTTAGATACCAATATTTACCAATACTTACCTAAACTTACCTATACTTGGCTATATTTACCCATACTTACCTATACTTAACTTTATTTATCTATACTTACTATTAGCTACCTATACTTACCTATACAGATACTTACCAATACTAACCTACACTTACCTATACTTATAATTATTTACAGTGCATCCGGAAAGTATTCACAGCACTTCACTTTTTTCACATTTTGTTCTGTTACAGCCTTATTTCAAAAAGGAATAAATTTTCTCTGACGTCCTAAGTGGATGCTGGGACTCTGTAAGGACCATGGGGAATAGCGGCTCCGCAGGAGACTGGGCACAACTAAAGAAAGCTTTAGGACTACCTGGTGTGCACTGGCTCCTCCCTCTATGACCCTCCTCCAGACCTCAGTTAGAATCTTGTGCCCGGCTGAGCTGGATGCACACTAGGGGCTCTCCTGAGCTCCTAGAAAAGAAAGTATAATTTTAGGTTTTTTATTTTCAGTGAGATCTGCTGGCAACAGACTCACTGCTACGAGGGACTAAGGGGAGAAGAAGCGAACCTACCTGCTTGCAGCTAGCTTGGGCTTCTTAGGCTACTGGACACCATTAGCTCCAGAGGGATCGAACACAGGGCCCGA
The DNA here is from genome assembly GCF_028390025.1 of Pseudophryne corroboree. Lineage (NCBI taxonomy): Eukaryota > Metazoa > Chordata > Amphibia > Anura > Myobatrachidae > Pseudophryne > Pseudophryne corroboree. The sequence continues at coordinate 232,244,544 of NC_086453.1, forward strand.
CCTCGATCGTCCGGTCCCGGAGCCGCGCCGCCGTCCCCCTTACAGAGCCAGAAGCAAGAAGATGGTCCTGAAAATCGGCGGCAGAAGACTTCGGTCTTCAACAAGGTAGCGCACAGCACTGCAGCTGTGCGCCATTGCTCCTCATGCACACCTCACACTCCGGTCACTGGGGGTCATTCCGAGTTGTTCGCTCGCAAGCCGTTTTTAGCAGCTTTGCACACGCTAAGCCTACGCCTACTGGGAGTGAATCTTAGCTTCTTAAAATTGCGAACGATGTATTCGCAATATTGCGATTACACACCTCGTAGCAGTTTCTGAGTAACTTCAACCTTACTCGGCATCTGCGATCAGTTCAGTGCTTGTCGTTCCTGGTTTGACGTCACAAACACACCCAGCGTTCGCCCAGACACTCCCCCGTTTCTCCGGCCACTCCTGCGTTTTTTCCGGAAACGGTAGCGTTTTTTCCCACACGCCCATAAAACGGCCTGTTTCCGCCCAGTAACACCCATTTCCTGTCAATCACACTACGATCGCCAGAACGATGAAAAAGCCGTGAGTAAAAATCCTAACAGCATAGCAAATTTACTTGGCGCAGTCGCAGTGCGGACATTGCGCATGCGCATTAAGCGGAAAATCGCTGCGATGCGATAAAACTTACCGAGCGAACAACTCGGAATGACCCCCACTGATGGGTGCAGGGCGCTGGGGGGGGCGCCCTGAGCAGCAATATTATCACCTTGGCTGGCAAAAAAATCACAATATATAGTCCTAGAGGCTATATATGTGAAAAATACCCCTGCCAGATATCCATAAAAAAGCGGGAGAAGCCCGCTGAAAAAGGGGCGGGGTTATCTCCCTCAGCACACTGGCGCCATTTTTCCCTCACAGCTCCGCTGGAAGGATCGCTCCCAGGCTCTCCCCTGCAGTTTTCAAGACTACAAAGGGTAAAAAAGAGAGGGGGGGGCACTAAATTTAGGCGCAGCAGTATATATATAAGCAGCTATTGGGAAAATCACTCAGTTACAGTGTTAATCCCTGTGTATATATAGCGCTCTGGTGTGTGCTGGCATACTCCCTCTCTGTCTCCCCAAAGGGCTTTGTGGGGTCCTGTCCTCAGTCAGAGCATTCCCTGTGTGTGTGCGGTGTGTCGGTACGGCTGTGTCGACATGTTTGATGAGGAGGCTTATGTGGAGGGGGAGCAGATGCCGATAAATATGATGTCACCCCCTGCGGGGCCGACACCTGAGTGGATGGATAGGTGGAAGGTATTAACCGACAGTGTCAACTCCTTACATAAAAGGCTGGATGACGTAACAGCTGTGGGACAGCCGGCTTCTCAGCCCGCGCCTGCCCAGGCGTCTCAAAGGCCATCAGGGGCTCAAAAACGCCCGCTACCTCAGATGGCAGACACAGATGTCGACACGGAGTCTGACTCCAGTGTCGACGAGGTTGAGACATATACACAATCCACTAGGTACATCCGTTGCATGATCTCGGCAATGAAAAATGTGTTACACATTTCTGACATTAACCCAAGTACCACAAAAAAAAAAAAAAGGGGTTTTATGTTTGGGGAGAAAAAGCAGCCAGTGTTTTGTTCCCCCATCAGATGAGTGAATGAAGTGTGTGAAGATGCGTGGGTTCCCCCGATAAGAAACTGGTAATTTCTAAAAAGTTACTGATGGCGTACCCTTTCCCGCCAGAGGATAGGTCACGTTGGGAGATATCCCCTAGGGTGGATAAGGCGCTCACACGTTTGTCAAAAAAGGTGGCACTGCCGTCTTAGGATACGGCCACTTTGAAGGAGCCTGCTGATAAAAAGCAGGAGGCTATCCTGAAGTCTGTATATACACACTCAGGTACTATATTAAGACCTGCAATTGCCTCAGCATGGATAGTGCTGCTGCAGCGTGGTCTATTACCCTGTCAGGACAGGGATACTATTTTGCTATCGTCTTATATATGAGGGATGCACAGAGGGATATTTGTCGGCTGGCATCCAGCATTAATGCAATGTCCATTCTGCCAGGAGGGTATTAGGGACCCGGCAGTGGACAGGCGATGCTGACTTTAGAAGGCACATGAAGATTCTGCCTTATAAGGGTGAGGAATTGTTTGGGGATGGTCTCTGGGACCTCGTATCCACAGCAACAGCTGGGAAAGAATTTTTTTTACCTCAGGTTTCCTCACAGCCTAAGAAAGCACCGTATTATCAGGTACAGTCCTTTCGGCTTCAGAAAAGCAAGTGGGTCAAAGGCGCTTCCTTTCTGCACAGAGACAAGGGAAGAGGGAAAAAGCTGCACCAGACAGCCAGTTCCCAGGATCAAAAATCTTCCCCCGCTTCCTCTGAGTCCACCGCATGACGCTGGGGCTCCACAGGTGGAGCCAGGTGCGGTGGGGGCATGTCTCGGGAACTTCAGCGACCAGTGGGCTCGCTCACAGGTGGATCCCTGGGTTCTGCAAGTAGTATCACAAGCTTGAGTTCGAGGCGACTCCCCCTCGCCGTTACCTCAAAGCAGCCTTGCCTGCTGCCCTCGAGGGGAGGTAGTACTGGCGGCAATTCACAAGCTGTACTCCAGCAGGTGATAATCAAGGTACCCCTCCTTCAACAAGGCCGGGGTTACTATTCCACAATGGTTGTGGTACCGAAACCAGACGGTTCGGTGAGACCCATTCTAAAATTGAAATCCTTGAACACTTATATACGAAGGTTCAAGTTCAAAATGGAATCGCTCAGGGCGGTTATTGCAAGCCTGGACGAAGGGGATTACATGGTATCACTGGACATCAAGGATGCTTACCTGCATGTCCCCATTTACCCTCCTCACCAGGAGTACCTCAAAATTGTGGTACAGGACTGTCATTACCAATTCCAGACGTTACCGTTGGTCTGTCCCCGACACCGAGGGTATTTACCAAGGTAATGGCCGAAATGATGATACTCCTTCGAAAAAAGGGAGTTATAATTATCCCATACTTGGACGATCTCCTTATAAAGGCGAGGTCCAGGGAGCAGTTGTTGGTCGGAGTAGCACTATCTCGTGAAGTGCTACAACAGCACGGCTGGATTCTGAATATTCCAAGGTCGCAGCTGGTTCCTACGACGCGTCTACTGTTCCTGGGTATGGTTCTGGACACAGAACAGAAAAAAGTGTTTCTCCCGGAGGAGAAGGCCAAGGAGTTGTCATCTCTAGTCAGAGACCTCCTAAAACAAATACAGGTGTCGGTGCATCAATGCACGCGAGTCCTGGGAAAGATGGTAGCTTCTTACGAAGAAATTCCATTCGGCAGGTTCCATACAAGGATCTTCCAGTGGGATCTGTTGGACAAGTGGTCCGGGTCGCATCTTCAGATGCATCGGCTGATAACCCTGTCTCCAAGGGCCAGGGTGTCGCTGTTCTGGTGGCTGCAGAGTGCTCATCTTCTAGAAGGCCGCAGATTCGGCATACAGGACTGGGTCCTGGTGACCACGGATGCCAGCCTTCGAGGCTGGGGGGCAGTCACACAGGGAAGAAACTTCCAAGGACTATGGTCGAGTCAGGAGACTTCCCTACACATAAATATTCTGGAACTAAGGGCCATTCACAATGCCCTAAGTCAGGCTAGACCCTGCTTCAACACCAGCCGGTGCTGATCCAGTCAGACAACATCACGGCGGTTGCCCAGGTAAACCAACAGGGCAGCACAAGAAGCAGGATGGCGATGGCAGAAGCCACGAGGATTTTCCGATGGGCGGAAAATCATGAGTTAGCACTGTCAGCAGTGTTCATTCCCGGAGTGGACAACTGGGAAACAGACTTTCTCAGCAGGCACGACATCCACCCGGGAGAGTGGGGACTTCATCCAGAAGTCTTCCAACTGATTGTACACCATTGGAAAAGGCCACAGGTGGACATGATGGCGTCCCGCCTCAACAAAAAGCTAAAAAGATATTGCGCCAGGTCAAGGGACCCTCAGGCGATAGCTGTGGACGCTCTGGTATCACCGTGGGGGTACCAGTCGGTGTATGTGTTCCCTCCTCTGCCTCTCATACCCAAGGTACTGAGAATAATAAGAAGGAGAGGAGTAAGAACTATACTCGTGGTTCCGGATTGGCCAAGAAGAGCTTGGTACCCAGAACTTCAAAAAATGATCTCAGAGGACCCATAGCCTCTGCCGCTCAGACAGGACCTGCTGTAGCAGGGGCCCTGTCTGTTCCAAGACTTACCGCGGCTGCGTTTGACGGCATGGCGGTTGAACGCCGGATCCTGAAGGAAAAGGGCATTCCGGAGGAAGTCATCCCTACGCTGATTAAAGCTAGGAGAGAAGTGACCGCAAACCATTATCACCGCATATGGCGAAAATATGTTGCGTGGTGTGAGGCCAGGAAGGCCCAACGGAGGAATTTCAGTTGGGCCGTTTTCTGCACTTCCTACAGTCAGGGGCGACTATGGGCCTAAAATTGGGTTCCATTAAGGTCCAGATTTCGGCTCTGTCGATTTTCTTCCAGAAAGAACTGGCTTCACTGCCTGATGTTCAGACAATTGTTAAGGGAGTGCTGCATATTCAGCCCCCTTTTGTGCCTCCAGTGGCACCTTGGGATCACAACGTGGTGTTGGATTTCCTAAAGTCACATTGGTTTGAGCCACTAAAAACCGTGGATTTGAAATATCCCACGTGGAAAGTGGTCATGCTGTTGGCCTTGGCTTCGGCCAGGCGTGTGTCAGAATTGGCGGCTTTGTCATATAAAAGCCCTTATCTGATTTTCCATATGGATAGGGCAGAATTGAGGACTCGTCCCCAGTTTCTCCCTAAGGTGGTATCAGCTTTTCATTTGAACCAACCTATTGTAGTGCCTGCGGCTACTAAGGACTTGGAGGATTCCAAGTTGTTGGACGTAGTCAGGGCCCTGAAAAATTATGTTTCCAGGACAGCTAGTGTCAGGAAAACTGACTCGCTATTTATCCTGTATGCACCCAACACGCTAGGTGCTCCTGCTTCAAAGCAGACTATTGCTCGCTGGATTTGTAGTACGATTCAGCTTGCACATTCTGCGGCTGGACTGCCGCATCCTAGATCAGTGAAAGCCCATTCCACGAGGAAGGTGGGCTCTTCTTGGGCGGCTGCCCGAGGGGTCTCGGCTTTACAACTTTGCCGAGCAGCTACTTGGTCGGGGTCAAACACATTTGCTAAATTTTACAAGTTTGATACCCTGGCTGAGGAGGACCTAGAGTTTGCTCATTCGGTGCTGCAGAGTCATCCGCACTCTCCCGCCCGTTTGGGAGCTTTGGTATAATCCCCATGGTCCTTACGGAGTCCCAGCATCCACTTAGGACGTCAGAGAAAATAAGATTTTACTCACCGGTAAATCTATTTTTCGTAGTCCGTAGTGGATGCTGGGCGCCCATCCCAAGTGCGGATTGTCTGCAATACTTGTATATAGTTATTGTTAACTAAAGGGTTATTGCTGAGCCATCCGTTGAGAGGCTCAGTTATATTTCATACTGTTAACTGGGTATAGTATCACGAGTTATACGGTGTGATTGGTGTGGCTGGTATGAGTCTTACCCGGGATTCAAAATCCTTCCTTATTGTGTCAGCTCTTCCGGGCACAGTATCCTAACTGAGGTCTGGAGGAGGGTCATAGAGGGAGGAGCCAGTGCACACCAGGTAGTCCTAAAGCTTTCTTTAGTTGTGCCCAGTCTCCTGCGGAGCCGCTATTCCCCATGGTCCTTACGGAATCCCAGCATCCACTACGGACTACGAGAAATAGATTTACCGGTGAGTAAAATCTTATTATTTTTTTCCTTCAAAATTCTACACACAATACCCCATAATGACAACATGGATTTTTTTTTAAAGATTTTTTAACATTTATTAAAAATTAAAAAAAACACTGAAATCACGCGTACATAAGTATTCACAGCCTTTGCTCAATACTTTGTTAATGCACCTTTTGCAGCAATTACAGACTCAAGTCTTTTTGAATATGATGCCACAAGCTTGGCACACCTATCTTTGGGCAGTTTCAGCAATTCCTCTTTGCAGCACCTCTCAAGCGCCATCAGGGTAGATGGGAAGCGTTGATGCACAGCCATTTTCAGATTTCTCCAGAGATGTTCAATCGGATTCAAGTCTGCGTTCTGGCTGGGCCACTCAAGGACATTCACAGAGTTGTCCTAAAGCTACTCCTTTGATATCTTGGCTGTGTGCTTAGGGTCATTGTCCTGCTGAAAGATGAACCGTCGCCCCAGTCTGAGGTCAAGAGAGCTCTAGAGCAGGTTTTCATCCAGGATGTCTCTGTACATTATTGCATTTATCTTTCCCTCTATCCTGACTAGTCTCCCAGTTCCTACTGCTGAAACACATCCCCACAGCATGATGCTGCCACCACTATGCTTCACTGTATTGGCCTGGTGATGAGCGGTGCCTGGTTTCCTCCAAACATGACGCCTGGCATTCACGACAAAGAGTTCAATCTTTGTCTCATCAGACCAGAACATTTTGTTTCTCATGGTCTGAGTCCTTAAGGTGCATTTTGGCAAACTCCAGGCGGGCTGCCATGTACTTTTTACTAAGGAATGGCTTCCGTCTGGCCACTCTACTATATGGTGGATTGCTGCAGAGATGGTTGTCCTTCTGGAAGGTTCTCCTCTCTCCACAGAGGAATGCTATAGCTCTGACAGAGTGACCATTGGATTCCTGGTCACCTCCCTGACTAGGGCCCTTCTCCTTCAATCGCTCAGTTTAGATGGCTGGCCAGCTCTAGGAAGAGTCCTGGTGATTCAAACTTCTTCCATTTACGGATGATGGAGGCCAATATGCTCATTGGGACCTTCAAAGCAGCAGATATTTTTCTGTACCCTTCCCCAGATTTGTGCCTTGAGACAATCCTGTCTCGGAGGTCTACAATTCTTTTGACTTCATACTTGGTTTGTGCTCAGACATGCACTGTCAAGGGTAGGACCTTATATAGATAGGTGTGTGCCTTTCCAAATCATTTCCAGTCAACTGAATTTACCACATGTGGACGCCAATTAAGCTGTAGGAACATATCAAGGATGGTCAGTGTAAACAGGATGCACCTGAGCTCAATTTTGAGCTTAATGGCAAAGGCTGTGAATACTTATGTACATGTGACGTCATAGTTTTTTATTTGTAATAAATTTGTAAAAAATGTTTTTTTTCATGTTGTCATTATGGGGTATTGTGTGTAGAATTTGAGGGAAAAAATTATTTATTCCATTTTGGAATAAGGCTGTAACGCAGGGGTGGGGAACCTCCGGCCCGCGGGCCGTATAAGGCCCGTGAAGCCGTTTGGTCCGGCCCACCAGCTTGTGTCAGTGAGACACGCTGCCGCTCAGTCCGGCGGCAGCGTGTCTCAGCTGTCAGAACAGGGAGGAGAGCACGGCTGTCGGGTGGGAGCGGCGGCGTGTATGACTTGAAACCAGCCGCCGGTTCGTGAGCCAATCAGAGCTCGCGGACCGGCAGCCAATCAGAAGCCGCGGCTGCCGGTCCGCGAGCTCTGATTGGCTCTCGAACCGGCGGCTGGTTTCAAGTACTACATGCCGCCACCGCCCAACATAGCCGCGCTCTCCTCCGTGTCCCGCCGAAAGCAGCACGGTAAGCAGCACAGAGGGGAGGGGGGGGGGCAGGGCAGGGCATCTGTATACCTGGCACTGTGGGGGGCATCTGTATACCTGGCACTGTGGGGGGCATCTGTATACCTGGCACTGTGGGGACATCTGTATACCTGGCACTATGAGGGGCATCTGTATACCTGGCACTGTGGGGGCATCTGTATACCTGACACTGTGAGGGGCATTTGTATACCTGGCACTGTGGGGGCATCTGTATACCTGGCACTGTGGGGACATCTGTATACCTGGCACTGTGGGGACGTCTGTATACCTGGCACTGTGGGGGCATCTGTATACCTGGCACTGTGGGGACATCTGTATACCTGGCACTGTGAGGGGCATTTGTATACCTGGCACTGTGGGGGCATCTGTATACCTGGCACTGTGGGGGCATCTGTATACCTGGCACTGTGAGGGGCATTTGTATACCTGGCACTGTGGGGACATCTGTATACCTGGCACTGTGAGGGGCATTTGTATACCTGGCACTGTGGGGGCATCTGTATACCTGGCACTGTGAGGGGCATTTGTATACCTGGCACTGTGGGGACATCTGTATACCTGGCACTGTGGGGACATCTGTATACCTGGCACTGTGAGGGGCATTTGTATACCTGGCACTGTGGGGGTATCTGTATACCTGGCACTGTGGGGGCAATTGTGGATCTGGCACCGCACTATTGGGGGCATATGTGTATCACGTCCCATTTTAACTGGCCACACCCATTTTTTGGCGCGCGCGCCAGTACCTCTAAGGGGCAGACCTACTGGGGGGCAGGGTAATTTTTTAAGTTGAGAATTTTTGTATGGCCCCCGAAGGATTTTATAAATATCCAAATGGCCCTCGGTAGAAAAAAGGTTCCCCACCCCTGCTGTAACATAACACAATGTGGAAAACATGAAGTGCTGTGAATACTTTCTGGATGCACTGTACCTATACTTAATATACTTATAATTACTTACTTATACTTAGATACTTATACTCAATATTTACAAAAACTGACCTAAACTTACCTATACTTAGATATACGTACCTTTACTTACCTATACTTAACATTATTTATCTATACTTAGATACTTATCAATATTTACCAAAACTTAGCTATACTTACCATTACTTACCTATACTTACCAACATTTACCCATACTTACCAATACTTAGCTATACTTACCAATCCTTACCTATACTTAGATACTTACCTATACTTTCCATTACTTACTTTTACCTACCCTAATCATGAGTGCAATATGGTTTTGCACATTAGTGTGCTTTTTTCGTTAGCTAACAACTCTGAATAACCCCCTAAATGCGGTAAAATATACCAGTGTAATTGTGCGGTTAGGAAAAGGATTCTAGGAAATGTCACACTTAGGCAAACATAGGGCAACAGTAACTTGTCACAGCTCTATTTCACACATTTCATTTTAGCCTATACCAGAGCTGCCATCAGAAATTGTGGGGCCCGGGACTGACAAAATAGGCAGCTACCCCCCCCCCCCCCTTAAAAATATTATATATATATATATATATATATATATACGGCAGGTGGGTCCGGCTCTCCCATTAATACATCCAATAGCGCTGGGTGCCTTCACGAAAG